>NW_016805896.1:302513-324351 GCF_001698545.2 Rhinopithecus bieti
TTTTAAGGCGGAGTCTCACTCTGTCACCCGGACTGGGGTGCAGTGGCCCGATCTCAGCTCAGTGCAAGCTCCGCCTCCCGGGTTTAGCCATTCTCCTGCCTCAGCCTCCAGAGTAGCTGGGACTACAGGCGCCCGCCACCTCGCCCGGCTAGTTTTGTATTTTAGTAGAGACGGGGTTTCACCGTGTTAGCCAAGATGGTCTCGATCTCCTGACCTCGTGATCCGCCCGTCTTGGCCTCCCAAAGTGCTGGGATTACAGGCTTGAGCCACCGCGCCCGGCAACATCAAGTTTTAAAACCTAAGACTTTCTAAAATTATAAAGTTGATTCTAATCTGGACTGGGGGTCTGCCAGCCTTAGGCTTACTTTCTCTATAGCTCTGTGCATCATGGACAAAGTTACCAAGACTGTTCACCTGGCAGTTACAGCTACTCTGGAAGGGAGTGTCTGGCATGGGGATGCTGGATAGCTACTGTTTGTCAAGAGGCTGGCCACACCTTTGATGAAGGATCATTACCTTCCCAGAATATTCTTATAATTCCCTGATGGGTCAGTTACATTTTATCACTTCCTACTGGTCATTACACCAGACAACTTTCAAAGACAGCGTGCAGGTGGACAGCAATATAATTCAGGCAGGAAAGAGCTGCTACTGCTGCGTCACTATGTGCTACCTCTAGAGATACAAAGAGACTGTTATACTAATCTCTTCTAAATTTAAAACTAAAGTAAATTTAAAGCAGTAAATTTAAAAACTAAAGAACAATGAAATAGGTGCAAAATGATTCTTTATAATTTAAGAAAATACAGGGAAGCAGTGGTCTGGGTAACACAAAAAATGGAAATACCCCATGCCATTTACATTTGATTTTGGCATGCAGAATATAATGTCTTCTGCCCCGAGGGCATGCCTGTCCTGGTCATGTTTTGTTTGACAGACATTAAAATCCATTTTCAATTCATGAATATATCAAACCTGAACATTACAGAAAGTTGATCAAATATACATTGAAGACCATCATGAAAAGCCTCTCTACATTGATTTGTGTTATTCTGAATTAATTTGTGCTTCATGTCTCTGAGTTTTCAAGAAGGAGGTTTATGAATAGCCCATATATTATCTTTGTGCATAAATCAGCCTGTGATTCTGCTCATACACAAGTCCATGAGAGCCTAATGAGTATTTCTGAGGATTTTAGATTTAGTGTAGTATTATAACAATACCTGCCTCATAGGCCTAATCTTAGGATTAAATGATTAATATAGATAAGGCAACATGAACTATTATTAGGTAAAAAGTGGTAGGAAGAGCTACAGAATAAATGAGAAAGATAATGTATAATGGTCATGAAATGTGAAACTCATACATTGAGCTTCCCTAAAGAAATAAGCTGTAGGTATTTATTAATTTGTTCAGTAATGAGTTACTGAAAACCACCAATGTCCCAAATAGTGTTCTAGGTGCTGGGATGAGCAGTGGTTAAACAGTCCAAATCTGTATTATGGAGCTTACATTCTAGTGTGATTTCTTATGATGTTTAAAACCTGCTTTTGTTAGTTTGCTATCTTATTTTTGGCCATTCAAAGAAAGGCTTCACACAGGGATGAAGAATTTTATTTTTATGTGAATAGGAATTATCATCTTGTAGTTTTCTTCTTCTTCTTTTTTTTTTTTTTTTTCCGAGACGGAGTCTCGCTCTGCCACCTAGGCTAGAGTGCAGTGGTGCGATCTCGGCTCACTGCAAGCTCCGCCTCCCGGGTTCACACCATTCTCCTGCCTCAGCCTCCCTAGTAGCTGGGACTACAGGCGCCCGCCACCTCGCCCGGCTAATTTTTTGTATTTTAGTAGAGACGGGGTTTCACTGTGTTAGCCAGGATGGTCTTGATCTCCTGACCTCGTGATCCGCCCGCCTCGGCCTCCCAAAGTGCTGGGATTACAGGCGTGAGCCACAGCGCCCGGCTCATCTTGTAGTTTTCTACCTGTGTTATCTCTCCTATGAGACTCTAAACTTTAAGGGCAAGACTGGTAATTGGTTAATTTTTCATCTGTGCCCATGCCTCCACAGTGCCTTCTTGCAGACAGCATGTAAAAAACTATACTTGCTGAATGGTCAACCAAGTCAAGTAACAAATCATGGAACTCTAGTTCATTATTTTATAGTCTCTTTTCCTACTCCTATAAACATAACCAATAGTACAAGGCGATGAAGATAAGTACCAAATTAGTGAAATATTAAAATGCTCTATAAAAGTTCCACAGAGAGGGAGTTCATTTTGGGTTAGAGTGAATAAAGAAGAGAGAAAATGACTTATGTGGAGAATAAGTCAGATTCAAGTAGATGGGAGGAGGGGATTATTGGTGGACAGGTGGACATTTTCTACTTGGAAGAATAAGAATGCTCAAGAGCCTTGGAAATCTTCATTTTATTCTGCAGGCAATGGCCTATTAGTGAAGGTTTCTGCCTGGGAGATTGACATGTAGTTTAGGTGAATTGCCACCAGCCTTGCAAAAAAGAACAAAACAGAAAAGAAAATACTAGAGTGTATCACCTGTAGAGAGGCCGAGTTTATGAAACTCTCATTTCAGCTGCACACACATGGGTAAATAAGTTGTAGGTGAGGGAGCACATCTGGAAGCGGGTTTTACTGAAAAAAGTTCCAACATCTCTAAACTAGAGCCCCTAATGCGATTCTTTTCTAGTGAGCCATTGTCTCTTTTCTCCATGCCAGAAATAGTTGTAATCCCACTAAGCAACTACATTATTTTTTATCATATTCATACCAGTTTGTCATATATAGGGACCAGATTGTGTTTTGTCAAAGACACACACACACACGCACGCGTGTGTGCACAAGGAAGCAGATTGAGTGTATTCAAACTATTACTATAGGGAGAGCACCTCAAATCCAGAGATCAAGTAGCTTGGCAGGGTAGTTTTATTTTAGAATTTTATAGAGAGGAGTAGAAAAGTTATAGGTGAGATGATTTACAATTGGGATTGTTTTGCAATCAGGAGAAGTCTCATTCAAATATCTGTAAGGCAAATGTTTAGCTCTATCTATCTGGCTGGTTTCAGAAGGACAAACAGTTCAAATCTCAGCTAAATCATTCGTGAGACAAAGAACAGGGAGTTGAAAGGTCTGTGTCTGTTCTTGTCTGCAGCTTCGGGCAAAAAAGGAAAGGTCTGTATTTGTCAAAGGCTCAGGTAAACAAGGGAGCTTTCATGGGTCTTAGGGAAGTCAGGAGAAAGAGTGGACAGTGAGTCTTATCTGTGTCTCAAGGGGAAAGGTAGTTCTTTTCCTTAAGACATTTCCCGGAAAATAAGAGTGGGGAGATTTCAGAAAATAAAAGGTTGGGGGAATTTCTGGACTATACCTGCTTTCCAGAAGCACAGAGCTCAGATAAAGTTCAGTGTTGTCAGTTTTCTCCTCTGGGCTGACTTTAAAGAAAGAAAAGACTCAAATGCCTGGCCCATTTCCTCCAAGTAAGTAAACTTAAGAGCATGCCTCCAGCTAGGTCCTTGGATGATAACTGATGTTGGCTAACATTGTTGAGGATATCATTCTGTAACAGGTAATTTCTTGTTAATCTGAGAATAAATGGTATTGGAATAGATCAATTAAAGTGAATTTGCTTGAGCCAGGGCAAAATTTAATACAAAATAGCAAAAAATAAAATTAAAAAAAAAAACAACTTTGAATGAAACTTTATATTGAAACTTGAAACTAAAAATAATGAAAATAAAATTATGTTACTCATTTAATAAAATGCAGTTTGTAATTCCAACTCAAAGTTAGTTTTAGACAAAGAATGGATGAGATGTTGATTTGGGTGGGTTGGGGAGCATCACTTTTCTGATACATTTGCATGATAGCTCCACACAATACTCTTCTTGTTACTTGTGATTGTCATAGCACAATTCTACAGAGGATACCATTAGCAAAAAATATTCAAAGCATCATTAATTTTCTGAGATGTCTTTCACTTCTTTGGCATTCACTTCACACTATTTTGGGGTGCTTATGTATCCATCTCTTCTTGATTGGATAGGTGGTCTAATTCTATTAAGCACTCATTTGTCAGTGGCTTTGCCTGAAGGATTCCAGTGACCCTAACTTTACCTTCCCTTACATCAGATTTTTATCTTTTGTGACATGTATGATGTCACCTTGTAATCGATTTGTGTGGAATGTATTGTATTACTAGATATATAAAATAAAGACATTGACCCAGTGTGTGGATTAAGTGAATACAAGTTATATTGGTTTTGTAATAAATGTTTTTCATGATGATGACCCTTATTGTTCTATCTAAATTTCTAATCATGAAGACTCCCAAGAAGAAGACTCCACAAGTCACCCTTCAGCATTTTATATGCTTTATTTTATTTAATTCTCACTTCAACTCTGTGGGGCAGGTACTATTATTATCCCCAATACATGGATGAGGGAATGGAGGCTGATATAGTTTGGCTGTGTCCCCACCCAAATCTCATCTTGAATTGCAGTGCCCATAATCCCCACGTGTTGTGGGAGGGACAAGGTGGAGGCAATAGAATCATGGGGGCAGTTACCTCCATGCTGTTCACCTGATAGTGAGTGAGTTCTCATGAGATCTGATGGTTTTATAAGGGCCTTTCCCCCAACTTCATTCTTCTTCTGGCCACCAAATGAAGAAGGACATATTTGCTTCCCCTTCCACCACAGTTGTAAGTTTCCTGAGGCCTCCCCAGCCATGCTGAACTGTGAGTCAATTAGACCTCCTTCCTTTATAAATCACCCAGTTTTGGGTATGTTCTTATTAGCAGCATGAGAATAGACTAACACAGAGGTTTTGATAATTTGTATGACTTTTCCAAAGGCAGAATTACCCAATGGCAAAGCCAGGACATGAATCCAGGAGTGACTAATCACAAATTTGTGCTCTGTGCTGAAATGGTATGCCAGCCTCCTTCTCCCTACCAAGTTCACCCATTTTTTTCCTACCCTAATTTTTCCTTTTGCCTGGATGTCCTTATCTACTTATTGAAAATTAAGTTGTATCTTGTTATATCTTTTTTAGCCAATTTAAGCCCTTTGTAGAAAGAAAGAGAAGCATATATGCTTTTTTTTTTTTTTTTTTTTTTTTTTTTTTTAAGCCGTGTATCCTTTTCAAGGTTATCTGAAAAGAAAGTGTGCTGGTTATGCACACTCCAGATTCTGGAGTCCTATAAGCTGGAGATCAACTTCTGGCTCTCTGTCTTATTAGCTGAGTGACCTATGGTAAAGTTAAAACTTCAATATCCTTGCTTGTGAAATAGTGGGGTTATTATTACTCATCTCATGGGATTGTTTTAAGATTAAACACAATAATACCTCTAAAGTGCTTCATGTTCTGCCTTTTTTATGGAAGGCTCCTGATATGGTTTGAGTCTGTGCCCCCTCCCGAATCTCATGTTGAAATGTAATATCCAGTGTTGAAGGTGGGGCCTGGTGAGAGGTGATTGGATCATGGGGGCAGTTTCTCATGATTTAACACCATGCCCCTTGGTGCTATAGTCATGGCAGTGAGTTCTCATGAGATCTGGTTGTTTAAAAGTGTGTAGCACCTCCCCTCCCGCTTCTCCCTCTTCCTTCTGCTTTGGCCATGTGAGATGCCTCACTACCCCTTTGCCTTCCACCATGATTGGAGGCTTTCTGAGACTTTCACAGAAGCAGAAGCCACTAGGTTTCCTATGCAGCCTGCAGAAGTATAAGCAACTTAAAACTTGTCTTTATAAATTACCCAGTCTCAGGTATTTCTTTATAACAGTGCAAGAATGAATTAATATAGCTCCTGATAAACATTTCCATTGTTTTTATGCTTACAGGCAAATAAGATAGATAGTAAACAGTGTAGTAAACTGGGAGCATCAGCCCTGCTTCATTCTCATTTCCACTACAGCTAAGTAATTTCATTTTTATCAATTTTTAAGTCACCGAAAGGAGACAACCATTTTCCAGGTTGAGTGGATTCTTTTTTAGTTTTAATTTTGTTTTTTGAGACAGAGTCTTGCTCTATCACCCAGGCTGGAGTGCAGTAGCACGATCTCAGATCACTGCAACCTCCGCCTCCCATGTTCAAGTGCTTCTCCTGCCTCAGCCTCCTGTGTAGCTGGAGCTACAGGTGTGTGCTACCATGCCCGGCTATTTTATTTTTTTTGTGTGTGTGTGTTTTTAGTAGAGATGGGGTTTCACTGTGTTGGTCAGGATGGTCTCGATCTCCTGACCTCGTGATCTGCCCGCCTTGGACTCCCGAAGTGCTGGGATTACAGGTATGAGCCACCGTGCCCAGCAAGTGGTTTCTTTAAAATTTATGTTGCAGATGGAAAGAACCAAGGTAGAAGTAACCGGGGTTCCAAGATTTTATTTAGTGCCACATCAGCCTTGAACTCACTGCCTCCAGGCTTCCTGTCCTGGTAAGAGAAAGGCATTATTTTGTAGTTAAAGTAATGGCTATTTTGGTTTTACTCTTTCTTTCAGCCAAACCCATTTTAAACTAACACAGTGGAAACAATTGTGAGCAGGAAAAAGATTTTATGGATTCCAATTATGTTTCGCAATCTGCAAGTCAGCATGATCTGGAACGTCTATTTACTGCGGCTTTTTGTTTCCTTGTTATGATAGTGTTGTATGTCTATGGGATAGAATAGTCTTTTAATTCATAGACAGCACTTATTTTATAGTCAAAATTGATAGGGTTGGGGATAAGCTAGGAAGCACAAATACAATTTGCTTTTTATGATTTTATCTTATTCTCTATGAATATATGTAATTTCCTAATCATATATTTACACACACACATACACACAAATATAAATTTTTGGTTCCCAAGTGTATCATTCCTCCAGTTATCAATTTTGTCTGAAATGTGGTAGGACCTGAACTACTAAGCACAATCATTGAAATTATATATTTCTCTTATTAACAAATGTTATTACTGGCAATGAGGAAAAAAATGTACTGGGTTTTTAAAATACTTCTACATATTTTTTTAAATGTTTGGGCTTTACCAAGAACTCATCAAAAAATGCTAATCCTTTTCCTTTCTATGTATAGTTGAAGGAACACACATGCACATACACGCCACAAAACAAAAACAAAGTTATCCTCACACACAGGATAGAAACCAAACCAAATCCCAACACACAGCAAGATGATAGGGAGGGAAAAGGACATAGTAGCCACAAAGAGCTTTTTTCTTTTTTTCTTCTTTTACCTTCATTACTGTCATCCGGAGTAGTGTAGATGGAAGCCAGGGTAAATAAGGAAAAGATAACAAAAGCCAATAAAATGAATGCCATTTCCAAGTTGGTGTAGGGAAGCTCCATGAACTGCCACCAAAAACTTCTTCACCTACAAGAGAAATACAACATTGGCTCAGCACACTCTAATCCAGAGACAGCTTGCTCAGCAATGATTTATTTTAGAATTCAACACGTGTGAGATTTACTGAAGCTTGTTAAAATACTTCTGTGTACCTGGAACAATGTATTTGGCACTGGCAAAAATGAAGTGTGCTCTTGTTTTGAAATTTGGCATACAATTTCACTGTGTAGATTGGAAGAGAGCCTAGAAGTCTGAATGGCAGAGTCAATTTACCTTTACACACCTTTGTGAGTTTTTCGACACTACTCTGGGAATAAAGATAAGGTATGCTGACATGCAATGAGCACTTAAACAGGACCAGGCACTTGAAAGAGCTTGAGCTATTACTTCCTTTAATCCTCACAATAACTCTGTGAGATACCAGTATTGTCTCCATTTCATAAATGAAGGAACTGAAGCATTAAGATGTAACTTACCTTAAGTTATAACTCTAGTATATGGCAGAGGTGAAACACCAACTCTGGCAATCTGGTTACAGAATCCTCACTCTTAGTCAGTATACTATACTGACACTTGACTAACCAACTAACCAACCAACCAGCCAACCAATCCCAAACCCACCGTAATGGTTAGGATCATGTTTTGCAAAAGTGTTAAGTGGGTTGATTGGAGAGGAGTTTTTATATTAGGTAGTAGAAGATACAGTGGGTTAAGCCAAGGATATTGGAAAGAATTTAATGTCAAGATGAGAGCTTAGTCTTTTTTCAAATGATATTAGAAGATGAATATAAGGTCCTTGGTAGTGCAGAGACATGATGAAGCAGTATTTTGAGAATATTAATGGCATCTCCATGTACAGGAGAGAATGAAGGAAGAGACTGGTAACTGGAAAAAACTCAGAGTGAGTTTTAGCTCTGTGTTAGGATTTTAGCAGGAAGGATGGAGAGGAAGGGATAAAACTAAAAGCCGATTTGATAGAAGGGAAGAAGGATCTTGGCAGCTTGTTGGCTATATGGTGTGCAGAGGGTGTCCCAACATTAAAATGAAGTGCAGGAAGGAAGAGGAGAAACAAAGATCACTGGGAAAAAGAGGCCCCCAGAATCATGTGTGAAATCCGTGGTAGAGAATATCAGTTCCTCAAACTTCCTTGTGGTTACTAGGGATGCAGATGCACTCTCACGTATTCGGCCATTCATCAATATTTGGAAAATGAATTGATCATGCTTATTCTTCTTCAGAGAATATGAAGACTATTAACTCTGCTAAAGCAGCACAGAGAATACGGTTATTTTTACTATCAGTTTTCTGTGAGGACTCTTTCCTGAAGAAAAAAATAAAAATAAAAACAGAAAAGAAAAAATTGTGCCCTTTAGTGGTTTTTAAGTGCTATAGGTCGGAGAGAGAAGGATGAATTGCCCACACTCTCTAAAGATGTTTCATTATACGTACGTGTTACCCTGTGCTCATGCAAAATGGTTTCTCCTATTCTCCGGTTTTGTCCTACGCCTAGATTTAAGGTACCTGTCTTTGAGAGGAGGCAGTTGTTAATGTTTTCTGGACACATAGCTCATATGTGGTGATTCCCTCCCTCCCTCCCTCCCTTCCTCTGGCAACCTGGTTACAGAATCCTCACTTTTTTTTTTTTTTTTTTCTTGTTTTGAGACAGACTCTTGCTCTGTCGCCCAGGCTGGAGTGCAGTGGTGCGATCTCGGCTCACTGCAACCTCCGCCTCCCGGGTTCAAGCAGTTCTCTGCCTCAGCTTCCAGAGTGTCTTCTTCCTTCCTCTGTCTCTCTGTCTCTCTCTCTGTCTCGTTCTCTTTCTCTCCTTTCTCTTCTTTCTCTTTCTCTCTCTCTCTCTCTTTTTTCTTTTTGAGACAAAGTCTTGCTCTGTTGTCCAGGCTGGAGAGCAATGGCATGATCACAGTTTACTGCATCCTCAGCCTTGGGCTCAAGCAATCCTCCCATTTCAGCCTCAAGAATAGCTGGGGCCACAGGCATGCACTACCACCCCCAGCTAATTTTTTGGTTTTTATGTAGAGACAAGGTCTCGTTACGTTGTCCAGGCTGGTCTCAAACTCCTGGGCTCAAGCGATACACCCACCTCTCCTCCCAAGTGCTGAGATTACAGGCATAGCCGCCGCGTCTGACCCTGTGATGAGTTATTTCTAGCTCACTATTCTAGATGCTGTCATTCTAGGCATAATAAACGCAAAATAATGGTCTTTGAATTTTCAGTAGAAATTGAAAGTTGGAGGAAAATACATAGTGGGATAATAGATATTGTCAGACATCTATGACTATGGAACTTGGAACCCGACTACCTTCTTGTCACGTGCTCAGGGCAAACAGCCCTTGACCAGGGGCTCTCCACAACTATGCCCTAAATTCCAGAAGAGGTGATTTCTGCATAAATAAACCAGCCAAGAGATATTTTCCTAAATGCAAAGATGATGCTTCTGGTGCCTACACTGTTGCCGTTCTTGTGTATCCTTGATGGAGCATCTGAAGAGCAGCTGGTTATACAGCCTGCATTTCTTCCTGGGATGTGTATCTGTAGTCTGTTCTCTGGACATTTTCTCCATCTCAGCTTACTTGGTGCAAAAATGTATCACTTGTTCCCTGCAGCTTCTCTTAGGGTTAGGACCAACTGAAATTATTATCTAGTAACAGATAGTAGGTAAATCATATTCATTTTGTATGATAAAAATTAATGGAACTACTTTTATCATATCATATATTCTATCACATTTAAGCTTATCTAAGCTTAGTTAAATTAAAATCATTTACTAGTGACTAAAGCAGGGTTACCTTGATATGTCATTATTTCTTAGATCATTTAGGAAACAGATTAAATTCAGACATTATCTTGATTTAAGGAGGGAAATGGATCATTAGACTATCCCAACCCTACCATTCTGTATTCCTACTATCCTTCAGCATCACGAAGGGAATGATCTTTGTAAATGGAAATCAGATTCACTCCTCTTCTACGTAACTAGCAAATGGCTTCCCTTGGAATAAAATTCAAACTCCCAGTTCTTCCCTCCTAGGCTCCCATCACCTGCCCCGCATCCATCTGATGGTAGCCTGTATGACAGTTTGCATGCTCCTGCACTGACCTGGCTTGCGTACCTTGCCCGGCTAAGCTCATCCTCTCTTCCTCCTGCCTGAGAATCTCCTCCACATTCTCATTTGTCTACTTTCTCTGTGTCTTCTCTTCAGTTCAAGCACCACCTACCCACAGGGGCCTTTCTTGACTTCTAATCTAAGGACTGTTTTATTCTCATCACAGCTATTCTCCATTGCATTATTTTTATTTTTATTTTTTTTTGAGACGGAGTCTCGCTCTGTCACCAGGCTGGAGTGCAGTGGTGCGATCTCGGCTCACTGCAAGCTCCACCTCCCAGGTTCAAGTGATTCTCTTGCCTCAGCCTCCCAAGTAGCTGGGACTACAGGTGCGTGCCACCACACCTGGCTAATTTTTTGTATTTTTAGTAGAGATGCGGTTTCACTGTATTGGCCAGGATGGTCTTGATCTCCTGACCTTGTGATCTGCCCGCTTCAGCCTCCCGAAGTGCTGAGATTACAGATGTGAGCCATCGCGCCTGGCTGCATTTTTTTGTTATTGTTTCTTTGTCTTTCCCCATTAAAGTTCTATGAAACCAGGCTGCTTTGTTTACCTCTGTACCTATAGGACTTCGAAGAAATGACTGGCATATAGTACATTTTTCCATAAGTATTCATTGAGTGACCGTAAACAAACGAGTGGATGAAAGCAGCACTGAAGAAGGCAAGTTGATGCAAAAATCTGAATTTCGCAGCTGTGAATAGAAACTCTGGATTGAAGATATATTTGGAAATCTCAGCGGCATCAAGCACTCTATTACTTGAGAAAATCCCACCCAGAGGACAAGAAGTGTATTTTGAAAATGACTTTAAGGTTTCCATAAAATAAGCAGCGTGGTTGGGACTGACGGCTTTTCTTGCTGCTGTTACTGCCCTCATGGGGGGAGATGTGCTTCCTTTCCTTTGTTGCTTTATTTTTCTGTCTTCATGGTTGCTGAATGAGCTCACTGCTCTCCTTGTGCACCATCCATTCGTTCTCTTGTGGCTCCCTTGCGTGCTGTTATGATTGCTCGAGGACAGCCTGGAACATACTCTTCTTACTGGGCCTCTTTCCTAATGTAGATGCTGTGTGCATGCATCAAGGGCCGAAGGGACTAGGTAAAATGTCTGCCTTCATCTAAAGAAATATCTGCTAGAGTAAAAATAAAGGGCTTATTTACAGGAAGTAAATGCACTTTTCTGGGCAGTGGGAATTTAGCGTTTTGAATTCTTACAGCCTGCTGTATTAGAAAACTATGGGCTGAAAAAAATTCTGTGAGATACTGCAGTGCCCACTCCCCCACTAGCCTTCAAAGGCCTTGTGGAAAAAGTCTAAAGGCTACTAACCAACATGCCTGCCCCTTCTGTTGCTTGCTGGATTTATCTGCTTTTTTTTTTTTTTTCTGAGACAAAGTATCCCTTCCTCCTTTAAAAATTCTGAACAAGACTCACCTGATGCATTGAATGCTTATCTAATTTAAATAATCTGAAACCAGTGGTACTTTTTTCTGTTTTATCTGTAGGCGGGTGGATGGCTATACAAATGATGCTGTCATGGTGTAAATCCTGTCTACTAAACAAAGCCTTAATTATCCCGTCCATCTGTGAAATGCCAACAACGCTCATTAGTCTCTGCGTATGGTTTCTGAATTATGTATTCACCTTGAAGGCTCATACAGGCAGAAAACTGTTTCTTATTTACTCCCTGACACCAAGTACTTGGCAAATCACACTTGCTGAATGACAAATAATGTGTCCCAGCTCCTGTCATTGCTGTCCCTACTTGACATTTCAACCTGCTACATGTCTCTTTGATTTTCTCAATCTCTCTTTTTGGATGGATCCCCTATCATGTTGCCTTCCTCTGTTTCTTGGGACAATTCCATGTTTCAAGTCTTCTTCTCATCACACTCTGAACAAAAAGCCATCTTGTCCTTGAGAACTTTCCTTCAAATGAAGTTTCAGGTTTGGAAAGAAAATAAAAAATCACCCTTGTGAAGACACCATACAATGATTGAATTTTCCCTAAACTGTTTTGGTGAACTAGATGCCCAGCCTGAATTCCTCTAGTGACGAGGAACTGCCTATCATTGGAGGCAATCCGTTTAAGCTCTGGATAACCCTGCTCTTTAGAAAACTCCATCTTTATATGAGCCAAAATTCTGTTCCTTTTAACTGTTACCATGTGATTCGTAAATACAGAACTAAAAAGCTCTTCTTTTATGAGAGGGGTCCTCAAACATTTGAAGACCAGGACTTTGTCATGTTGCCTGGGCTTTCTCTCCTTTGTCTAGACAAATATTCTTCATATGGCATAATTCTATGTCCTTTGTCCCTTTTGATTTCTCTTTTACTTCTAAATCCCTCTAAAGTGGAGTAACCAAGCTGAAGGTAATATTTTGAATTAGGTTGACTAGATTCCAATAAGGCAACAACAACACCCACCATATTTTTTTTTTTTTGAGACAGAGTCTCACTCTGTTGCCCAGGCTATAGTGCAGTGGCATGATCTTGGCTCACTGCAACCTCTGCCTCCTGGGTTCAAGCGATTCTCCTGCCTCAGCCTCCTGAGTGGCTGGGACTACAGGCACACACCACCACGCTCAGCTAATTTTTGTATTTTTAGTAGAGACAGGATTTCACCATGTTGGCCAGGATGGTCTTGATCTCTTGACCTCGTGATCTGCCCACCTCGGCCTCCCAAAGTGCTGAGATTACAGGCGTGAGCCATTGCGCCCCGCCACACCTACCACATTTTAACTCAGTGATCTGCCAATGGTCTGGTTGCCAGTCAGGCCTCATTTAAAAAAACGTATAATATAGGGCAATCCATGCCTCCAACGATAGTGAGTTCCTCGTCACTAGAGGAATTCAGGCTAGACATCTATTTGACCAAAACAGCTTAGGGAAAATTCAGCAATTGTTAGTTTTCAATTTATTTAATATCACTTTCTGAGTTTCTAAAGGATTATTTAAAAATTAGTTATTAATTTTTGTGATTTTAAACATATGATTATAAATAATATGTTGAAGAATTTTGGAAACTAAAGATAGCTAGATATAGCACTTCCTACCTACTCTTATTTTTCTTATTTCACAGAATGATTGAAGATTCCTTTGCTTTATGTCACCCACAAGGTTTTCCTCCCCCAATTTTATTGAGGTATAATTGGCAAATAAAAATTGTATACAGTTAGGGTTTACAATTTGATTTTTTCATATATACACATGCCCACTAGGTTAACAAGCAGGTGTTCTATGCCTTCTTTTAAATCTTGGGCAAAAACATTGCCTGAAACAAGGTTATCTTTTCCGTAAGAACAAGCTAAATATATGTGATTGTTGAATTTGCTTAACCTATAAGCTTAGGAGACTGATTTGTGTCTTAGGGAGGGTCACATGTGAAATACAGAACTTTGAACAGTGTCTGGCATTTGGTGAATGCCCAATCATACAATCATTGAGATTCATCCCCCCTTTCTGTGTCCACTAGAAATTCTGACGTTTAATTCACCACTGGAGATTTATTCTTTAAAAGTGTTTTCTTTAATTTTAGGCTGAATTTCTATTTGGTTCATTTTAAAAAATTCTCTTGGTTTCATTTAAAGAAATTCCCTGAGACACATTGAACTGTCTTTTAAAGACATTATTCTCATCCTTCCTTGAATTCTTCCGCTTTTCAATTTATTTACAATGACACCTTTCTGAGTTTCTGAAGGATGAATGTAAAAATTCCAGTTATTAATTTTTGTGATTATAGATAATATAACATGTTGAAGAATTTTGGAAACTAAAGAGAATAGGAAATAGGAAATAAAATCATGGAAGGGTTTGTGTTTTTATTTTGGTATTCTCATTTAATGAATTGAATTATTGAGGCAATGGGCATTTATAAGGTTAGAAGAAGCACTGCCAAATTTGCGAGTCTCTGAGGTATAGGTTTACTAAAGTTCTTCTCCCCTTCATGAGGGTATACACACTGTATTTAACGTTGTGAATAATAACTTTCATTTTTTTCTTTATGTCTTTTGTCTTTAACTAGATATTCATCCCCTAAGCAAAATAATTAGAATTCTTTTGTGCTTGAAAAATATTAGATCTCCAAAGTCATTTTAACTTGGAGTCATTAGAGCTTTATTTTTGTCCAAGAAGAGCATGAATTCAGGTATCTTCAGGTTTTCCCCTTGCACGTTCTTCAAAGCATTTCATTCTTCTAGGTAGAGTGGAATCACATAAACTCACCCACAACTGTGTAGTTCTGATGCTCTTAATCTGATAGATGAAGTGCTCACTGAATATAAGCAAATGTTCTATACATTGTTTTATAGCAGCATTGTGGGCTCTGATTAGATACTGAATTCTTTCTTTCTTTTCTTTTTCTTTTCTTTTCTTTTCTTTTCTTTTTCCTTTCCTTTCCTTTCCTTTCCTTTCCTTTCCTTTCCTTTCCTTTCCTTTCCTTTCCTTTCCTTTCCTTTCCTTTCTTTCGTCTGTCTTTTTTGACGGAGTCTTACTCTGTTGCCTAGGCTGGAGTGCAGTGGTGCAATCTTGGTTCACCGCAACCTCTGCTTCCTGGGTTCAAACGATTCTCCTGCTTCAGTCTCTCAAGCAGCTGGCATGTGCCAGGACACCCTGCTATACATATGTTTTGTTTTGTTTTGTTTTGTATTTCTAGTAGAGATGGGGTTTTACCCTGTTGCCCAGGCTGGTCTCAAACTCCTGACCTCAAGTAATCTACCTGCCACGGCTCCCCAAAAAGTGCTGGGATTATAGGTGTGAGCCACCATGCCTGGCCAGATATTGAATACTTTCAATCATTTGATTGAATTAAACATTGATTCAATCATCTTGGTTGAATTAGATATTTGTTAAAATAGAAGAAGGCTTTACTTAGAACATTATACCTTATTCCCCATTCCTTGACTTTCTATTGATGTTAGGTATATCTCCAGTCTTTAGAATCCCTAACATTTTGCAGAGATTATTCTGTTTTTGCCCATGGTTGTTATCCATTTAAAGGAAGATATATTTATAGTCCCCTTTCAGTCATAAGCTTCACACCCCAAAGTTCCTATTTAAAGTTGCAAGCAGTTTCCCATTTCACCACCACTAGATCCTACAGAGTGAGCTCTGTGTGAGCCTTGGGGGTGGTAGCATGTGGAGAGGTGGGGTGGCTCTCTAACATTTCTCCTCCCTCCTGCCGACATTGGCTGAGCTAGCAGGAACTCTGGAAGTGGGAGCCGACGCAAAGCATCAGAGACCTGATTATTTATTTTTTTGAGGTGGAATCTTGCTCTGTTGCCCAGACTAGAGTGTGGTGGCGGGATCTCAGCTCACTTTAACCTCTACCTCCCGGGTTCAAGCAATTCCCTGCCTCAGCCTCCTGAGTAGAGGGGATTATAAGCATCAGCCACCACACCTGGCTATTATTATTATTATTATTATTATTATTTTATTTTTAGTAGAGACAGGGTTTCACCATCTTGGCCAGGGTGGTCTCGAACTCCTGACCTTGTGATACACCCTCTTTGGCTTCCCGAAGTGCTGAGATTACAGACGTGAGCCACAGTGCCTGGCCAGAGACCTTATTAAACTGAGTCTTATAAACAGGGTAGAGATTACCTGTCGCAACCCGGGTATAACTATGACAGTGGGCCACTGGGCTGCTGGACAGTAGAATTGACCCAACTCCTTGCAACTACAGACTCTACTGTAGGCATGAGGAATTGACTGTGGCTTCTTTTATAATGTGTATCAGTGTTGTAATTTCTATTTTGCTAGGTTTCAAAGGGCAGAAACTGTAACTACCTTGCCAAGGTTCAAAGGTGATTTATGAATTTTTTTTTTTAAGATAAGGATGAATGGCTCAGTAATAGAGTTAAGATGATTATGTAAAGAATAGAAATCAATTAAAGAAAATCATTCTATTTGTTTCCTAGAACTCTTAAGTGAAATTGTTGATTTACTTCTTCATAGTAGAAAGAATATATCTCTGACAAAGTTATGCTATGGCATAAAGATAAATTATTAGTAAATCCTGTGATTTTCTTTTAAAAGAAAAATTGAGACTCAAATACTACTCTATTTGAAAATATGCTTGCTTTCAAAATGGGGAGAATAACCAAGGCACTTAATCCTTTGGCTTAGAATGGCAGTAGAAAATTTATCATAGGTGGGCAATTGGCTTTGAGCAAATATGTAATATTTCTAAACTTCAAGAAACTTAAGAGATTTCACTGGACAAAGATCTCATGCATCCTTGGACTTGTACTTACTATTTCTCAAACTTAATGTGTTTAAAACAGAATTCCTTCTTTATCTCACCCCCTTTATTTCCCTTTTCATTTGACAGCAGCTCCATGTTTCTAGTTGTTCAGCATAAAATCCTCAAAGTCATCCTTGGCGCCTATCTTTCTTTCACAGTTCATATCCTCTTCTATCAAGAAATCCTATTGGCTTTATCTTTTTTTTTTTTTTTTTTTTTTTTTTTTTTTTTTGAGGTGGAGTCTCACTCTGTCACCCAGGCTGGAGCATAGTGGCATGATCACAGCTCACTGCAACCTCCACTTCCCAGGTTCAAGTGATCCTCCTACCTCAGCCTCCTGAATAGCTGGGATTACAGGTGCCTGCCACCATGCCTGACTCATGTTTGCATTTCTTTTTTTTTCTTTTTTTAGTAGAGTTGGGGTTTCACCATGTTGGCCAGGCTGGTCTTGAACTCCTGACCTCAAGTGATCCACCCGCCTCCGCCTCACAAAGTGCTGGGATTACAAGCATGAGCCACCAGGCCTGGCCCCTACTGGCTTTATCTTCAACATACATTCAGAATCCCACCACTTCCATCGCAACTGCCCTGATTTGAAGCACTACTACTCACAAGGTTGAATGAAATAGGGTCTTAACTGATCTCTCAGCTTCTCCCCTTGCTTTTCTTGTCTACCCTTAAGACAGCACTTTAAGATTGTAAGGCATACTACATTGCCTATCTGGTCAACACTCCATTATGGCTCCTATTTCACTCAGATTAACGCCAGCATCTTTGTAAATGCCCTGTTGGAAGACCCTAAATTATCTGGTCCCGCTTTGTCTCTGACTTTCTCTCCTACTTTCCTCCCCGTCATTTGCTCCATTCTAGGTGCACTATCCTCCTGGCTTTTGCTCCTTCACTCCAGGCATGTTTTTGCCAGAGGGCCTTTGTACTGGCTATTCTCTTTGCCTGGAATGCTCTTTTCTGGAGACCTGAATGGCTCACCTTCTTACCTCCTTCAAGTCTTTGCTCAGACGTGTTACTTTCTCAGTGTGGTCTACTCTCACCATCATATTAAAAGTTGGAACTCCCCCCAGTCTCCTTAGCCTGCTTTGTTATATTTTTGCAAAGCAATTATCACCTTCTAATCTTTACTTATTATATTTATTGTTTAGTATAATAGAATTTAAGCTTCACGGGGCAAGGATTTTTGTGTGTTTTGTTTGCTGAGCCTAGAACAGTGCTTGGAATAGTACCTGGCTAGTAGGAGGAGCTCAATTAGTATTTACCAATATGATTCAATGAATGAATGAATGAATGAAGATCTAATGAAGAGGATACAGATTTGCCTGGTGGAATGATTCCTCATTGATAGGGATATCTTTAGGTCACTACAAAAATAAATTTGGTAGGGAGTTTAGTTGAATGGAAAAAGCTTACCCATTAGAGTCATACCTGACTCTAGCCCCTGGCACTTACAGATATAGTTTTTGTATTTTTGACATAAGAATAATACCTATTTTCAGGGTTGTTGTGAGGATTAAATTAATTAACATATGTAACATACCAAATAAAGTAACCGATACATTGTAGGACCTCACAAAATGATAGCTATTATCAGCAGTCTCCTCTTCCATGGGAAGATTGTGAGGAGCTCTCACAAGGTGAGCACATTCTATCAAACACTTAAGGAAAAAAAAATTTGCATAAAATCAGAAAATAGAGGCAGAGGAAACAATTCCTAATCATTTTATGAGGCCTGGATTAGTTCTGATATCCAAAACTGGTAGACATTACAAAAACAATAACAAAAGTAAATTGCAGACTAATATTCTTAATGTACACAAACACAAAAATCCTAATAAGATGATAGCAAATGAAATCCAGCAATGTACATAAAAGGATACTATAATGAGTAAGTAGGGTTTATCCCAGGGTCGCCTTAACATTTGGGATTCAATCACTGTAATGTTCTCTGTTAACAGAATAAAGCAGAAAAGCTACATAATGAGGCAGGGCGCGGCGACTCACGCCTATAATCTTAGCGCTTTGGGAGGCCGAGGTGGGCGGATCACAAGGTCAGGAGATAGAGACCGTCTTGGCTAACACGGTGAAACCCGGTCTCTATTAAAAAAAAAAAAAAAAAAAAAAAATTAGCCGGGCACGGTGGCGAGCACCTGTAGTCCCAGCTACTCGGGAGGCTGAGGCAGGAGAATGGCGTGAACCCGGGAGGCTGAGCTTGCAGTGAGCTGAGATCGCGCCACTGCACTCCAGCCTGGGCGACAGAACGAGACTCCGTCTCAAAATAAAAAAAAAAAAAAAAAAAAGAAAAGAAAAACTACATATATGGTCATTTCCATAAATACTAACAAGGCATTTGAAAAAAATTAACACTCTTCATGATAAAAATACCAGAAAGTTAGGAATAAAAATGATCTTCCTCATTTGATAAAGGCCATCTATGAAAAACCTAGAGCTAACACCATAGGTAAAGGTGAACTATTGAGTGCTTTGCCCTTAAGCACAATATTTACTTCAGTCATTTCTATTCAACTTATACCGAAGGCTTTAGCCAATGCAATAAAGTTAGACATAAAAATTTAAAACCTAAAGATCACAATTTAATAAGTAAAACAAACTCTATTTTAGTTGATATGATTGTTTATGTAAAAAATCCTAAGAATTTTACAAGATTAGAATTTAGTAGCATCTTAGGATACAAGGTCAATATTGAAAACAAGGTCAATATTGAAAACAGAAATATTGTGTTTCTGTATATTGGCTTCAATAATTGTAAAATAAAACATGAAAATTATATTTTAAATAGAGCTCAATAATTTAGAAATAAATTAACAAAAAATACTGAAGATACATACACTTAAAACTAAAATACTGCTGAGAGAAATAAAGTATCTAAATAAATTGAGAGATACACCATATTTATGGATTGAAAAACTCAATATTGTTAAGTTTCCCAGATTAACCTATAAATCCAAGGCAATTATAGTTATAATCTTTCATCCTTTTTTTGTAGAAATTGACAAGCTGATTCTAAACTGTCTAAGGAAATGCAAAAGCTACACCCAAACTTTTGAGAAAGAACAAAGTAGGAAGACTCAAACTATCTGACTTCAAGACTTACTGTAAAACTTTAGTAATCAAAAGAGAATAGTATTTGTGTAAGTGGCAACAAATAGATTCGTAGTACTAAATAAAGATTTCAAAGTTAAGATCGACTCTTTATGACATTTGATTTCCTACGAAGGCTCCAAAGCAATTCAGTAATGGAAAGAAAATCGTTTTTGAAAGCGGTAGTGGAACGATGAGATATTTATAAGAAAAAAAGGAACTTCTATTTCTGCTTCAGCAATATATGAAAATAAATTCAACATAGTTTTAGAACGGAATGTAAAAGCTAAAACAATAAGACTTCTAGAAAAAAGCATAGTGGAGTGTCCTTATAACTTAGTGGTTAAAAAAAAGACTTTTAAAGATAGGACATGAAAATTAATAACCAAACAAAATTTGTAATTAGACCTTTCATAATTTAAAGCTAGTGCTCATCAAAATGCTTCATTAAGAAAATGAGTGGGCAAGGCTCAGATTGGGGGAGAATATTAACAAAATGCATATTTGACCAAGAACTTGTATCGACAATATATGCTTATGAAAACTCCTCCAAGTCAATAACAAAAAGACAATCCAAGTTTTAAAAAATGGCCCAAATATTTGAATAGACATTTCACAAAGGAACATATGCAAATGACCAATAAACCTAAGAGAAAATGCTGAACAACATTCATCATCAGACACATGCAAATAAAATCACAATAAGATAGCATTGCCTAACCACCAACATAGCTAAAATTAAAGCCAAAACCCTAAGATTGGCAAAGATGTGCAGTAACTGAAATGTTCATACAATATTAGGGTGTTAAAATGATACAGTTCCTTGGAAAAAAATCTCTGGAAGTGTATAAAATAAACTGTAACTACAGTATGACCTAGAAGTTCCACAACAGACTGAAAACATGTTCATATGTTCAGAGAAACACTTATCTCCAATAGCAGGCTGATTCATACTAGCCAAGAACTGGACAAAACTCAGGCTTCATGGACAAGAGACTGGATATACACAAATTACATATTTATATAATGGAATCCTACTCAACATTAAAAAGGATGATTTTGTGGTACACACAACAAGACAAATGAATCTGAAGAAAACATTGAGCATACATGCTATGTAGAGAGGAAGATTACATCTGGAGGCAGGGCTAGGAACTGATTAGGTAGAGGAAGGAAACAGCATTCCAGATCTGGAGCTATATCGATGATCTGCATATCTTTTATTTGTTTATATTATTATTACTTTTAAAGTTTCCTTTTAAACAAATTTTACTTTAAGTTCTGGGATACATGTGCAGAGATGTTCTCTACATCTTGACGGGGGTTTGGATTACATAGATGTATATGTCCATCACAATTCATTGAATCATAACACTAATGATTTGTGCATTTCACTCTAATTGAATTTTATTTCGAGAAAATAGTTAAACAAGTATCGACTTCTAGTTAGTGATATACTTTCCTAAATGCTTAGGGGTAAAGTTTACTGAGGTCTTCAACTTTAAAAGGTATCATAAAAATAAAGGTGAATCAGTGGATGTACAGACAGATGGCTATTAGATAATATGTAAAGAAGCCAATATAACAAAATGTTAATTTTACAATCTACATGGAAGGCATTTGAGTGTTCATGATACAATTATTTCAATTTTTCTCTATGTTTGAACAATTTTCATAACAAAGTGTTGGGAACTAAAAGGCTTTGCTACTACTGCATTCCAAAGAATTTTTAAAATTGTTGATGACATAATTGCTAGTCTCTGTCCTACCAGAGACTGGTGTGAGACTGGGTGTGTTTTTTATATTTTCTCACATGGGACAAAAGGCAAGTCAATAACATCAGTTTGATTCAATTTCAATTTTCAAGGCATATCCCATAATATTTCAGTTCAGATTTGCAGGTTGACTATCTAGAACAAAACAATGCTGGCCACAGATTGGTTTCTTTCTTTCTTTCTTTCTTTCTTCCTTTCTTTCTTTCTTTCTTTCTTTCTTTCTTTCTTTCTTTCTTTCT
>NW_016805896.1:324939-402439 GCF_001698545.2 Rhinopithecus bieti
ATCTGCTTTTAACCTTAAACTGAAAATAAATCATTATTTAACTATATCCCTTAAAAATATTTCCCTTGAAATTATTTCTTGCTTTCACCAAAATATGGTACCATTACTTTCAGCAGTAGAAAAGTACAAGAACCAAGGGAAATCGTATGATTTAATTTAATGTGGTTAATTCTACCTTGGAATTCAATAAAAATACATATCTTCTGGCTTTGGGAAAAAACAAAACTAGGACAAATAAACCAAACATAGCAAAAGAGAAGAAAAATATTCTGAGGGGGAGTTGTTCTACAAAACGGAAAATTTTCCTTCCCTCTTCAGCCATTTTTTTAAACAGTAAAAAAAAAAAAAAAAAAAAATCTCCAGGAAAGAACAATAAGTAAAATTTCTTAACTGTGGCAATTAAATATTACATTTCTAGTCAATATGCATTAGTAAAAAAAAGAGAGTTTTGAGGTAAATAAAATAGGGGATTTATAAAAACTTACCAGAAGCATTCCTGTTCCTGAGAGTGGCTAGGAAGGAACCCGTGAGTCCGATTCAAACAGAGTCTTCAGTGTCTTGGGATTCGGGACTGAATGGCCTGTGTCTGTTAACAAACATTTTCACTGAGCGCTACCAGGCCATGAAAATGTAGGCGCTTCCTGATGCCACTTCACTAACCAAGGTTTACTAATCTCTTAGCTGGAGTGTTAATCAGGACTTGACCAAGGGGAATCTGTACCTCTAAAAAAGGAAATCTTCCCTTGTGAAGGATCAAGAAGGAAACAGGAAACTAATGAAACGTAGTTATTTACTTTTGCTGTCACCCAACCGGCTGTAAATACCACTACTATACACAGTTCTGAGCAAACAATGATTGTGCTTTGGCTGACAAACAAGATATTCAACAGGTGGTTTATAGGAGTGACGTGTCTGAACACAGGTCAATTTCTCTAGTATTCCTTAATGTCTTTAATGATAACAGGCAAGCCGAACACATGAGAGTTTGGTAAACAATTAACTTTTCAACTGCAGTTTATCTTGAGACTTCATAGCTACTTGTCAGCTTTTGTCTTCGTTATTTATTAATTTATTTTTTGAGATGGGGTCTCGCTCTGTCGCCCAGGCTGGAGTGCACTGGCGCGATCTCGGCTCACTGCAAGCTCAGCCTCCAGTGTTCACGCCATTCTCCTGCCTCAGCCTCCCGAGTAGCTGGGACTACAGGCGCCAGCCACCTCGCCCGGCTAGCTTTTTGTATTTTTTAGTAGAGACGGGGTTTCACCATGTTAGCCAGGATGGTCTGGATCTCCCGACCTCATGATCTGCCCACCTCGGCCTTCCAAAGTTCTGGGATTACAGGCGTGAGCCACTGCGCCCGGCCTTGTCTTGGTTTTTATTGTTGTATATTAAATGGCCCTTTTGCTCTTTACAATAAGGAGATCTTATTCCTTTGCTTTTTTTTTAATCATTATTTTATTTTAGTTTCTACTTTTAGTTCAGCTGGGAAAATAAAAGGGAAGAAGTGAACTATCAGTAATGGTAAGGATGAGGGCTGAGAATGAATTCCACCTGGACCACTTGACCACGTGTTGCAGCCTGGATGTCCAATATTTGTGTGTGTTTTTTTTTTTTTTTTCTGAGACAGAGTTTCACTCTGTTGCCCAGGCTGGAGTGTAGTGGTGTGATCTCAGCTCACTGCAACCTCCACCTCCCAGGTTCTATGTTATTCTCCTGCCTCAGTCTCCTGAGTGGTTGGGATTACAGGCACATACCACCACACCCGTCTAATTTTATACTGTTAGTAGAGATGGGGTTTCACCATGTTGGCCACACTGATCTTGAACTCCTGACCTCAGGTGATCCACCTGCCTTGTCTTTCCAAAGTACTGGGATTACAAGCGTGAGCCACCATGCCTGACCAACTTTTGTCATTTTTTAAACTCTGAGAAACAGTTGTCTCCTCCCCTTCAGTCTTATGTGAAAAAAAAAAAAAAAATTAAGTTGACATTTTAAAAATTCACATACATACTGAATGTATAATTATCTAGATTTTTAAAAGTTCTCTAGTTTATAAAATCTGGAATGTATAAAACTCATTTCTCGCCATATATTAGAAATAGCACACTGGTGTCTAAGAAAGCAAGAGAGGCTGAGATAGGGAAACTCATAGAGCATGTTAGTCAGCAATATAGGGTTCTATGAGATTCTAATATCAACCTCCTCACAGTAATTCATGCTGAAAATCCTCAGCAAATTTGGAATAGAAGGAATCTTCCTCAATCTGATAAGGAATAAAAACCTAGAACTAACACCTTACTTAAAGGTGAAATATTGAATGCTGTCTTCCTAATGCAATAGTACCAACAAAGCTTACTGGAGAGTGTAACCAGTGCAATTAGGTGTGGCCTTCCAGCATTTCCACATAGCAGTTTATTTGTTTTGCTTGAGCTTTCTAATTTGGGGAAAATACACTACTTCTTGAAGTAGTCCTTTCCATCTTTTTAGAGTTATGACTATGAGAAAATATCAACTTACATTAAAGCAAATTTTGTTTCTCTGAAATTTCTACCAACAGAGTTTATTTTTACCCTCCAAGGTACACAGATGTTTCTACTTCCTCAAGAACAACTGGCATATCTGAGGGCACACCGTCCATGTGAAACATAGATCTGCTAGTCCGTTTACTTGCTTTTGCTTATGTCAGAAACTCACATCTCCTAGACGCCCTTGTTCTTTTCATTTAGATTGTTTAGTTTGCTGAGTGTCCATCTGGAAAGTGTGGTGTCCAGAAGCTTGTGCGGCATCCACGAGGCTTCTGCTCGGCACACAACAGAACAGGAAATTGCCTCTTCATTCTAGAAAATGTTCTTTCCTTAAACAGGACATATAACAGTAACACTCTATATCATGTAATTATAAAATATAATTAAAATGATAATTTCTTTATACAATGAATTATTGTTTCCACTTTTTTTTTTTTTTACACCTGTTGCGGGAAATCAGGGACCCTGAATGGAGGGACTGGCTGGAACCGTGGCAGAGGAACATAAATTGTGAAGATTTCATTTTAATATGGACATTTATCAGTTCCCAAATAATACTTTTATAATTTCTGACACCTGTGATCTCTTAATCCTATTATCTTTGTAAGCTGAGGATGTATGTCACCTCAGGACCACTGTGATAATTGTGTTAACTGTACAAATTGATTGTAAAATGTGTGTTTGAAAAATATGAAATCAGTGCACCTTGAAAAAGAACAGAATAACAGCGATTTTTAGGGAACAAGGGAAGACAACCATAAGGTCTGATTGCCTGCAGGGTCAGGTAAAAAAAAGCCATATTTTTCTTTTTGCAAAGAGCCTATAAATGGATGTGCAAGTAGGAGAGATATCACTAAATTCTTTTCCTAGCAAGGAATATTAATATTAATACCCTGGGAAAGGAATGCATTCCTGGGGGAAGACTATAAATTGTTGCTCTGGGAATGTCTGTCTTATGCAGTTGAGATAAGGACTGAGATCTGCCCTGGTCTCCTGTAGTACCTTCAGGCTTACTAGGGTTGGGAAACTCGACCCTGGTAAATTTGTGGTCAGACTGGTTCTCTGCTCTCAAACCCTGTTTTCTGCTATCAAGATGTTTATCAAGACAATACGTGCACCGCTGAACATAGACCCTTATCAGTAGTTCTGCTTTTGCCCTTTGCCTTGTGATCTTTGTTGGACCCTTATCAGTAGTTCTGCTTTTGCCCATTGTCCTGTTCCCTTAAAAGCATGTGATCTTTGTTAGACCCTTATTAGTAGTTCTGCTTTTTGTCCTTTGAAGCATGTGATCTTTGTACCTACTCCCTGTTCTTACACCCCCTCCCCTTTTGAAACCCTTAATAAAAACTTGCTGGTCTGCGACTCAGGCAGGCATCACAGTCCGACTGATATGTGATGTCACCCCTGGAGGTCCAGCTGTAAAATCCCTCTCTTTGTACTGTCTCTCTTTATTTTTCAGTCAGCCAACACTTATGGAAAATAGAAAGAACCTATGTTGAAATATTGGGGGCAGGTTCCCCTGATATACACTTGTTGCAGGTAATCCAGATTTTCTCTATTCTGTACTAGTAAAGATGCTTTATTTGAAAACAAATGTAGTTCCTTACATTCCTGTGTCCTAAATTCTATTTTAATCATTTCTTTACAACATCAAGTCCATCTAACTCTGTTATATGATGCATATCTCTCTCTCTCTCTCTCAAAGCTTTATGTTTTTCACAAATTTGGTAAGCCTATTGACTTGATAACACTGTGAAGTTACTGGCACAACTGTTAAAAACATGAATGGAAGACAGCACTAGACATCTACAATTTGATTTAAATGTATTAATTGGCATTCTTTGGTTATGATACTCAACCACTGTCATGTGGACATTACTATCTATTCAATATTTCTATGTAATCACACATCATTATAAAGACACTATCAAGGCATCATTGACAGCCAGTTATGCTGTTGTGTTGATTACTGTAAATTAACTCTAGAAAAACAAGGTTGGTCCAATATCAGTTGTTCTTGATAATGTATTAGTGGTCTTAGTGATCACAGCTTTCTATTCTAGAAGTTTGTACATGTTTCTTTTAATAGTGATCAGTCTCTGAGGATGAGATATCTCTCATCTTCAGTTAGGGAATCTGGAATCTTTGGTGCTGAGGTGGTAAGGTGGGTGGCAATCTTTCGTTTTCTCTGAGAGTAGAATGCTTTCTGTAGTTGGTTTTTCTCAGGATGTTTCTTTTAAGACAGTTTCTGGACCTGGACCCTAAACAAATAATTTGGTTCTGTGTCCCTCTGTGTTTTATTTCAAGAAAAACTTACTTTAACACGTGGTACAAATAAGACCTATAAAGAATAGCAAAGAGTTTATAACATAAGTATCTGAAAGCAGCACAGAGCAAATTTTCCTTGGATATGAACTTTGTTTTAATTTAAATTTTATACCAACAAAGTTCAAATTTTAAAGATTCAAAAAGATATACAGAAAAATTCTGTTGTTATTCCTGTTTTTCAGCCATCCAGTTATCCTTACTAAAGATAACTAATGTCTCTTGTTTGTATGTGTATGTGTCTTTCCAGAAACATTTTATGCACATATAATCTAATATATAAAAATATTCTGCTTTTTTTTAGCCGAGTATTTTTTAGCACAAATAGTAGATTTTTTAAAACATTTTTTGTATTTAATTTTTGCATTTGATACATGTTGGAGATCATTCTAAGACATAAACTCTATTAATAATTATGAGGGCTTGTTCTTTCAAATGTCATATTAAAATATTTTTCCCTGTGCTGTAGTTACTTGTTTTATTTTAATATGAAAATATTATTAAATATCACTTTAAAGTTAAAAATATTCTAAAAGTTAAGTTAACATAGACCACTAGATGGTGCTGTCATCCCAAAGAAATAAAGTATGTGCATGGTTTTAAAAACAATTTGGCCATCTAAGAAAAAAATCTGACTACTGTAGAACTGTATAAAACAAAAACTAACAGCCGGACTTCTAAGTTCTGTGTCCCAAAATAGTCACTAATAACTGAGATTTTCTCTTCCTATACTGTTTGTGTGTGTGTGTTTATGCTCTTTTATAAAAAGTACCTAATACTGTATATTTTGAAACTTTTTTTCTAGAAGCCTAATATATGATGGAGTTCTTTCCATGTCAGTACATATACATTGATTTCATTCTTCAATGAAATTTGGTGAATAAATTATTTTAAATGATCTGAATGTTATAAAATATGTTATAATTTCTTTCATCTCTAACAGTAGGTATTTAGGTTGTATATAGGTTTTTGCTTGTACAAACAATGATGCAGAAACTATCCTTGTACATTTATTATGGTGCACTGGCTATAGACATCTCTGTTGGACATGATTTTCTTTCAGAACTTTAAAGGCATGATCTTCTATTGATTAAAGCTGCAGCATTGCTGTTGAGTAGTTAAATATGCCATTTGGATTTCTGATTCCATTCAAGTCCTTTGAATTTGATATGTTCACTTTCTATTTACACCCCTCCGCTCCTTCTCCACTTTAAGCATTGTTTATTCACTCCTACAACTCTTAACACTCTTGAGGAAAGTCCCCATTGCCATTCTTTCTCCCCAAACACTGTTTTGGGCCTCCAGTGAGCCCTTTTAGTCTGAAAACTTGGGTCCTTCCAGTGTGGAAAATGTCCTTGTATTAGTTCTTTGATAGCTTCTTCCCTTCTGTATTCTATTTCCTCTTTCAAGAACTCCTATTATCCAAATGATCTACCTCCTAGATAGATTCTCTGTTTTCAAAAAATATTTTTTCCCATTTTTTTCTTTGTCTTTTCATTCTACTCCTGCATTTTATCCTCAACTTTATTTGTCAACCCTTCAAATAGCTTCTTATTTCTGCTATCATGTCCTTAATTTAGTAAAGCATTCCCACTTTTCAGCAGGGTCACCAACCCTCCTGGTTTGCCTGGGACTAAGAATTTTCCTGGGATGTGGGACTCTCAGAGCTAAAACTGAGACAGTTCTGGGCAAACGGGGATGGTTGGCCACTCTACCCTTGGATATTCTTTGTTGGTAGCAACTTTTTTCTCGCTTGAAATATTGTTTTATCCTCAAGCTTATTAACTATAGGTTTTTAAACAGTCTTTGTTTTTCACAGTGTTATGCAATGCGTTGACTTTCTTTCCTTTGAGTTCTTTTGATTTACTTACCTTAGTCTCTCCTTTTATGCTTGAGACTGTTTACAAATGTCTTGTGATTTGTAACTGGCTAATCATATTTAAGAGTGTTGCCTGGAGGCACTTCAAGAGTAGCAGGGTTCATCAGCTGCTGGGTTTTACTATAGGGAGATTTGAGAGGAACCTAGGCATAAGAGTGTGAGATTACCGAGTGTTAATCTAGAGCTCTTTTTTCTTGGACTCATCAATTTCCAGTTTCCCCACATAGAAAGCCTCCAATTTCTAGCCTGACAGGCATCATTCTCAGGGGTGGTGGTTGTAGTAAGTGGAAAAAAGGGACTGGAGTGGCCTTTTTCTCAATATGGCACCTCATTCCATCCATTGTACTTGATGTCTCTGGGGCTATGAGAGGTAATAATAAATTGTTGCCTTAAACATCTAAGTTTGGGTTGATTTGTTACACAATATTAGATGCATGCAACAAAAATTGTCACTGAAACTGGGATGCTGCTGTAATAAAGACTTAAAACTTGTGGCATTGGCTTTGGGACTAGGCAGCAGGCAAGGGGCAATAGGGCCTTGAGGAGACTGTTAGTGACAACCTGAGGGACAGTGAGGAATTACCAGTGAGGAAGCTGGAGAAAAGCAGATCCTTGTTATACAATGTTAGAAAGATTGGTAACAATGTTGCCAGAAGAAATATAGGAAGTCGAAATGAACTAATGGGTTTGGTTAAGGAGGTGTCCACATAGAATACTGAAAGTGCCACCTTCTTTCTTTTAGTCTCATATGCTAAAGTAATGGCTAGAGAGGGATGAACTTTTAAAAAGGTGGGGGGAGGGTGAGGGTACTGTTACTGTTAAGTTTTGAACCGTTTCCAGAGAGTAAAATTTTCTCAAGAAAAGGCAGGCCAGGCACAGTGGCTCACGCCTGTAAGCCCAACATTTTGGGAGGCTGAGGTGGGCGGATCACCTGAGGTCAGGAGTTCGAGACCAGCCTAGCTAACATGGTGAAACCCTGTCTCGACTAAAATACGAAAATTATCCGGGCGTGGTGGCATGCGCCTGTAATCCCAGCTACTTATAAAACCGAAGTGGGAGAATCACTTGAACCTGGGAGACAGAGGTTGCGGTAAGCCGAGATTGCACCACTGCACTCCAGCCTGGGTGACAGAGCAAGACTCTGTCTCAAAAAGGAAAAGAAAAAAAAAAGAAAGGGCTTCTGGGCAAAGAATAAATCTAGGGCATTTCCAGTAACACTGATGTGATGTTAGGGTGAAAATAGAGTTAAGCATGCATCTGTAACCACCTACTGAGTTTTCAGAAAGACTCAAGGGGGTGCCTTGTCGATCGTCTCAAGTGAACAAAGTCCTAAGGGCATTTGACCCAAAGAACTGTGACTCTTGGGCCATGGTAGTGAACAAGGCCTGTCTTAAAGAGATTGTGTGTGTGGCTTTTGTACAAAGGAGTGAACCCCAGTAAGATTAGTAGGGAAGTTGTTAAGTTTTTAAGAGGGTTGTACCATTTGAAGTACAATGTGCTTGGATTGAAAGGACAGAAATAGTTCAGAAAGAAAAAAGTTTTTAGAGTTCCCAAACTTCTTTAGTTAGGAAGCAATTTGGGAAAGCTATTAAGTAATAAAACATTAATCATTTCTTAAAAAGAAAGAAGATTGATTCAAAATGAAGAGCTGAAAGTCTAGAGGGTAGAACCAAGAGCCACAGGAATGACTCCCTTATGAAGAAACTAGTGACATAAGCCTGCCAGGACCTAAGAATTGCTGTAAATCAAAGACTGCTATGTGTCTTCTGACTAGTCCCCTTTGCCCCATCCTCTTGTTTTTGAGGAAAATTGGAAAATTGTTGTTTATTATATTTCTGCATCATCATTGCATGTAGTGTGTAGACACTTAGTACACAGTTCTTCAGCCTGAGAAGAGACATATTGAAGAGTTATACCCAATGAACTGCACCTGCAACTGTACCTGGGTCGGATTTAAATGAGTAGATCCTAGACTTTGAGCTGATGCCGTATCATCATAGGGGTCTTGAGAATGGTGACAAGCCCATTTTGCTAATGGGACAAATGTAAATTGTGGCGACCAGAAGGTGAACCTTGGTAACTAGTATCCAAAGATGTTCACCATCGTTTTCCTCCTTGTGTGCATATGCTGTATCTTGTATCAAGAAGTAGTGTCAAATTACCCTCTTCTTGAATCTGGGCTAGACTTAGTGACCTGCTAGACCAATAGAATGTGGAGAGAAGAGATGTTCTGGAACATTGGAAGCTAGGCCATATGATGTCTTACAGCTTTTGCCTGCGTTTCTTAGGACACTCATTCTTGGAATGCTCCCATGTAGAACCTAGCGGTCATCCTGTGAAAAACCCAAGCCACATGGGGAGGCCTTGTGTGGTGTTCCAGTTTACAGTCCCAGCTAACACTAGCATCAGCTGCCAACCATGTGAGTTGGTCATCTTGGACATCTATCCCAGATGAGCCTTTGGATGATTCTAGCTCCAGCCATCATTGGACTGCAATCACATGAAAAACTCTAAACAAGAATTACCTAGCTGAGCCCAGCCAAGTCACAAAACCATTAGAGATAATATACATTTTTAAGCCACTACGTTTTGTGGTTGTTGTGCAGTAGTAGAAAACTGGAACACTCATGGAAATCTTACTAGTTTCAGCATGTCTGTTTATTTTTGTGCCAGCACTAAACTGTTCATCACTGTAGTATTTTAATACATTTTAGGGCTGGTTTCCTATTATTATTGAGCCAATATACCACATAGGTTTGATGTAGAGGCTCTGGAGTCAGATTACGTAGATTTAGATTTTATCTCAACCACTTGTAAATGTATCCTTGTATGTTAACTATTCTGTGCGTCAGTTTTCTCATTTATAGAGAAAGTATGATAGAAATATCTACTTCACATTGTAGTTTAGAGGAATTAATGAAATAATGTAGATACATGTAAATTAATAGAGTGTCTAGCAATTTATCAGGGTTCAATAAATGTTAGCTATGATTATTACTCTTTTCAGATTTTCTTAGATCTTAATAAAGACATCTAATCTTGAGATTGTTATTTTATTAAAACATTCCCTCTAAGAAGTTAATTAATATTTTTCTATCTCATTACTTGGTAAAATGCCTTTAGAGTGCTTTAATGATTGAAATTATTTAGACTGAATATGTTAAATGAAATGGTAGTTTAGATCTACAATTCTGTAGTTTTGTTTTGAAAGAGTCTTCCTCTGTTGCCAGGCTAGAGTACAGTGGCATGATCTTGGCTCACTGCAGCCTTGACCTCCTGGGCTGAAGCCATCCTCCCACCTCACTCTCCTGAGTAGCTGGGACTATAGGGATGTGTCACCATGCCTGGCTAAATGTTTTGGTATTTTTTATAGAGATGGTGTTTTGGCATGTTGCCCAGGATAGATCTACAATCCTTTATAGGAAACTTATGGGTCTAGATGTGCTTTATATTCAGATATTTCTATTTTAGACAGTTTAAATGATAGATAACCCTACGTTATGTAAAACTCTCAAAGGAGGATTAGGAGAGCACCTGGTTGTCAAACACAGTAACAGTTCTACAGTTAACCCTATGATTCCTTTGGATGATTCTAGCTCCTATGATTCCTTAAGAGGAAAAAACAGTAATTTAAAGCAGCCTCATATCAATACAGATCAAGTTTTATTACCAAGTGAATTCAGATTAAGTCATTTTTGAATGCAAAATGAGTTATGGAAAAACATTCGTATTTCAGCACTTCTTAAATTTTGGAATTGCAGATAAGAGATTGCGGACGAGCATCTATCTGTGTGAGATCTGGGGATACAGACTAGGAGGTTAATGGTGCGTCCATAGTAGCTAAAGTGCAGAAGCAAATGGACTTGCCCAAGAAGTTAGGCAAGGTGACTGGGAGACATCAGCATGAGTTTCTTGCTGGGTTTCTGAGAACATTCATTCTTAGAAACCACATGCTTGTCCTTTTTTCTCAATTTTTTTTTTATTCCTCGTGAGATTATATTTTTTCTATAATAAGAGCAAACTAATAGCTACAAAAAATTCCTGAAGTTCTCTCTTGCAAAACAATATAAATACTGTCCAACTTAGAATCAGAGGTAGTAGGATAGAAATCAAATCACTTGAACCTGATATTCATCCCTGAAAGATCTGAGAGAAGCAAAAGGACATAACATAATAAAACTGTGGAAAATCTGATTAAAATACTATCTTAAACCTCTTGGGAAAAGAAAACTGTTGGGAACAGCAACAGCCCCCCCCCCCCCCACCCCCAGAAGTGGGCATAAAACCGCCCCGTAAACTGTCGCATAAACAAAATTCTCTGCAGCACGTGAACATTGTTCGGCTGATGGCCATGACCGCCACGCTGGAAGCTGTGGTTTTTTAGCCAGAAAAGGGGCAAGGAAAAGGCACCCGGCCCCACTCAGGGCAAGAAAACCGCTTAACGGTGTTCTTAAAACCACAAAGCAATAGCATGAGCACGCTGTTTGGCCGGCTTAAAGGACATTCTCCTGCCTGCAGAATAATAGTCAAACCCATCCTTTCATTTCCGTCCGCGCATCCCTTCGTTTCCGCATTAAGGGAACCTTTTTAGTTAATCTAATAATCTATAGAAACAATGCTAATGACTAGGCTTTTGACGTTAAATTAAATACGTGGGGTAATCTGTTTTTGGGGCCTCAAGCAATTCCTGAAAGGCTGTGAGGACCTGATTTCCCTTCACACCTCAAATTTTTCTGTTGTGTGTTGTGCTTTGAATTCGCTCTAGGTTTGCTACTGATTTTAGGTCTCCCTGATCGAGTTGGTCTGCGGCAGAAAAACAAGCACAAAAAAAAACTGGGCAAAAATGCAATTTTGATGATTTTGAGTAAGTACCAAATTGTTTTTAACAAAAATAGATCAATGTAGCCATTGGTAGGAGGAAATAGCAATCCAGGAAATATTTCTTTCCTTAAATACCCAGATTAAAGAGCACAGAGTCCCCAGGACTGTGTTGAATACTTCTTCCGGTTAAATTAAATTAAAAAGGACAAGCTAGAGTCTTTAAATGTTCAACCAATATGAACCCTGTGGCTCTAGGGAGAAAGCAGGCAGTAAAAATCGTTACATCTGGAATGTGAAATGAGGTAAGGAATTGAGAAGAAGAACAAAAATGAAAGGTCAGAGATGTAGAATGTGATTCTATATGCCTTTTCCATTGAATCAGAGAGCTTGGGAAAAAAGGGGTGTTTAAACATATTTGGCAGCAAGAGTAATTGTTGATTGCTTTTAAAGCTGTTTATTAAAGAAGCTGAAGAAACATAGACCTCTTCCTCCTTTTTTTATTGTTTTTTCTTGAGTGCAAGAAGTAACAAGTTGGGCATGAGCTCAGCTTAACTGCAAGCCCCGCTTCCTGGTTCAAATGATTCTCAGCTGCCTCAAGGCCTCCTGAGTAGGCGTGGGAACTACAGGTGCGTGTTCACCATGCTGGCTTAATTTTGTATTTAGTAGCAGATGGGGGTTCACGCATGTTTAAGCCATGAGGTCTCAATCTCGCTGACTTTCATGATGCTCGCCCGACCTCGGCCCGCAAAGTGCCTGGGAATACAAGCGTGAAGCCACCGCAACGCCTGCCAAAATCCTCTCTTCAAAGAATCCTGAATGCAGGTTGCACCCAAGTTTTTTTTGCCAACAGGCATTTTTAGATAATTTTTTAGCATATTAACAATGCCACCAACGCTGGGCGCGCTGCTTAGTAGAAATCTGATTCTTATGCGCAAGCTGGAAATAAAAATTATTTTGCCCTCTCAGCTGCCAACTTTAAACAGAAAAAGAAAAGAGTAAAAAGGAAATGGTTAAGCATTAGTGATGAGTTTTTATTGTCGGTTTATTTTTAGGAATATTTAGGAATATCCTGGCTATGTTTTAGCTATTGGAAGGAATTAAGAGAAGCCAATGTCTTGAAATTATTTTATTTTATTAAGTTTAAGCAGAAGAATATTTTAAAGGTTAAACAAGTATAATAGAAAAATTAAATAGAATTAAATTTATAAATTTATTTATAAATTAAAGAAAATTCATTAAAAATAGAATTAAAATAGAAAAATTAATTATTAAATTAGAATTAAATTATTTAATAGAATTACTGTGCATATTTTGATACATTTCCTTTTGGTCTTTTTTTTTTCCAAAAAAAAGTCAAAAGTAAAATGTAAAATATTTAAAAGAATATTGTGACGAATTTCAAATACTCATCACCTCGCATGGCAATACTATTTTTCAAAGATGGCTGGGTACAGGGGCAGTGGCTCATGCCTGTAATCCCAGCACTTTGGGAGGCCGAGGTGGGCGGATCACTCTAGGTCAGCATTTCGAGACCAGCCTGGCCAACATGGTGAAACCCCATCTCCACTAAAAATACAAAAACTAGCTAGGAGTGGTGGCTGCATGCCTGTGATTCCAGGTACTTGGGATGCTGAGGTAGGAGAATCACTTGAACACGGGAGGCGGAGGTTGCAGTGAGCCGAGATGGTGCTACTTCACTCCAACTTGGGTGACAAAGGGAGACTCTGTATCACAACAAAACAAATCCAAACAAAAAAACAGATGACTGGAACAGTAACTTTCACCTCACATGCTGTTCTTACAATGTGACCTTGCCACGCCCCCATCAATAGTTGGATCCCTCTTCTTGACCTGGGTGGACTTTTGTGTTTGGAGTAAAACTGAAGTGATGCTACATAATTTCCAAAATAGCTTAAAACAACATACAATTTCTGCTGGTTTATTTTGCCACACTTACTCTGGGATTCCTTAGTTACAATATAAGAAGTTCGTTTTCCCTGAGGTGACCAAGTGGAGAAACCCCTTGGGGTGAGGGGGAGAGAGAAGGCAGGAGAAGAGGAGGAGGGAAGGGACACATTTGAAGAGTTTCAGCTCTTGCAGCTCCCATTTGTTTGAGTGAAGAATGACCCAGTTCCAGTACTTTCTCCAGTACTGCAGGAGAAACCCTGAGAGACACCTGCCTAACTGATTTGAGTCAACTTCCAAATTATTGAGCAAAATAAGGATTATTACTGTCTTAAGACCCTGTTTCTGGATAGTTTGTTAAAAAGCAACAGAAAACTGGAATACCTAAATAGAATAACTACTAACAGATTTCCTTAATAGTTCATCTAATTTTTTTCTTTGCAGGAGAATTTTAAAACAAATCTCAGATAACATGATATTTCGCTTCTAGTTCATTTTACATTTCTAAAAATTAAGAACTTTTTTTGTAACATAGAATGTAAAATACATTTACATAATGCGATAACTGGTTCATATTCAAAATTCCTTTATTGTTCCCTAAATATATTCTTTACATTTATTTTGTTTAAATATTTCAAACAGGGTCCACATATATACAATTATTATGTCTTTCACCTCTCTTTTTGTATTGAGTAACTTCCAGTTTTAAAAATGCCACTATAACTATATATATTCATAACTCTATCTATTAATACAGTATATATCACTGGGTTGCTACATGTTGGTAAGGTCATTCATCCCCCTAGTGTTGAGTATTTTAAGAATTAATTACCTGTTCCCATTCCTTTGCTATTTTATTCACTACCATCAAATTCATAAATAAATCTTTTACTTGACTCCAAATTATTTCCTTAAGACAAACTCCCAGAGATAAAATTTTAGTCAAAGTTTGTTTAGTATTTTTGGACTTGCCAAAGAGAAATTACAAGAGACATTTGTTAAAAATGGCAAGACAGATTTTATTCTGTCAAGTTACTGCAGTACAGGAGAGAGACTTCAGTACAAAACTGGATTCTAAATACAGCCAAGGCACCCTGGGATGGATGGTCACTAGGCAGGGTGGGATCAGTGAGTGAAAAGTTACTGAGGAACTTGATTAGGTATCAACAATTGGGGAAAATGAGAAACTTGATCAATTATAGGAGGCATTCTTGCTAAACTGGCTTCTCAGGACTCTTGTAAAACTGGACTCAGTCGGCCAAGGATGAGGCCTGGTCAAGAAGAATGCTTGGAGGAGCCTGACAAGTACCCAGTTAAGGAGGAAGTCCTTGTCAGATTCTAGGTACCTGTTACCAAATTCCTTTGTAAAACCAGGAAACTAGTAATACAGACAGGAACACTTCACCAACATCACATCATGAAATTTCAAGAGTAATCTATTAGATAAAAATGATACCAGCTGGGCGCAGTGGCTCACGCCTGTAATCCCAACACTTTGGGAGGCCAAGGCGGGTGGATCACGAGGCCAGGAGATCGAGACCATACTGGCCAACGTGGTGAAACCCCATTTCTACTAAAATACAAAAAATTAGCTGGGCCTGGTGGTGCATGCCTGTAATCCCAGCTACTTGGGAGGCTAAGGCAGGAATCTCTTGAGCCCAGGAGGCTCTTTAATCTGGCCAAAATATAGTGAAATCCCATCTCTACTAAAAATACAAAATTAGCCAGGCATGGTTGCGCATGCCTGTAATCCCAGCTACTCAGGAGGCTGAGACAGGAGAATTGCTTGAACCCAGGAGGCAGGCATAGGTTGCAGTGAGCCGAGATCGCACTATTATACTCCAGCCTGGGCGACAAGAGTGAAACTCTGCCTCAAAAAAAAAAAGAAAGAAAAGAAAATTACAAACAGAAACTGAGACTCAGGAAGGGAGTCGTCTCTTGGTGTAGAAGCTTAGTCTCTGGGCTCTGGTGGGTGCCTTAAGGAACCTAAAACAAAAGTATTTCTTTTACCTGCTTTATAGGCTTATCAAGGGGATGACACTTATCCAATAATCAGATAATCAGATATTTAACTGCTCTTTGAGATACCGTTTGGAAATTGGTAACAAACAACTCAATCTCCTGCTTTATTAGACCCAAGCCCCAGGTGACAACGAATCTCAAGCAAATCTCTTTCAGTCCTTCTAGGGTATTTAAAACTTCATGTAATTCAGAGCAATCAGAAAAAGTAGAGAATGGATACTTGCCAGCACAGGAAAGAGACATTTCAGCAGTGGTTTATCTAGGAAAATTTACTATTTGCTATTAATGTTAGGATTAAAATCCCAAGAGAGATTTGCCATTCTCAGCCTAGATTTCCCTCCCCAGTCAAGTTCTGAGCAGCTCCTACGCAGGCAGATTCTCAACAGCTCCTAAGACTTCTCACCCCCGTATACATCCTGAATGATCCCTGGAACTGAGAATAGGATGGATTTTATTCCCATGATTGGATGATGAAAATCAAGTGGGCTGGACCACTTTCGTCCAGCTTGTCACAGTAAGGAAGTTAGAAACCGGAAAAGTGAGAAGGATTTGACACATCATTGCTGGCTGAAAGATGGAGGGAATCACGTGGCACAGAACTGAGGGTGACCTCTAGGAGCTGAGTGACCCCCGGCTGAGAGTCAGCAAGGAAATGGACACCTCAATCCTACAACTGCAAGGAACTGAACTCTGTCAACACCAGGAATCAATTTGGACTTGGATTTTCTCCCAGAGCCCCAAAGAGAACTCAGTCCAGATGATACCTTATTTCTGCCTTGGGATACACTGAGTAGAGAACTCAGTCATGTTGTCCTAAAATTCTAACACATTAACGAGAGCCACTAAATCAGTTTTGTTTTAAGCCTCCATGCTTCTAGTAATTTTTGCCCAGCAATAGAAAACCAATGCAAATCCATAGCCATTTTTACCTTATTAAAAGTATCTGTCACTAATAAAAATGTTTCAGCAGTTTGACTCTCAGGCCAGCTAACACATTTCCCCTCAGGAGGCAGGAATAAATTGAGGAGAGATACTGCCTCCAGCTGTAAATAACCAGGCCACGTAGCAGAACCTCACGTCAGGCATAAAATCGCACAGAGCTTCCAATGTCAAAAAGCAGGTTTTAGACACCTTGCAGGCAGTCGTGCCCTCATTAGTGACTTAAATAATTATACATTTAGCACATGCACGTTTTCAGATTCTGTGTTTTAGGTGTAATTCAACATCAGGGATGACTTGGCAGTTTGGTATCTATCCTGAAAGTATAAATATCGATTTTTTTTGGATAAATTTCTAGTGGGTCTGTGTTTTTCAAGTAGATGTTATCAGGCATGTATTTAAGATTTAAAGAATACTTAAAAGTTGTGACTAGGTAATATATTCTGCAAAATCTCTGAAAAAGAAAAAAATTATGTGAAAGTGACTTTTTTTTTTTAACCAAAACAACTATATTAACATAAGCTATTGGTGTTTTGAGGTTTCCACCAAAAGCCTAGCCTCACATTAACAGATTTTTAGTAATTTACTTAGATACTTTCTCAAATTGGATAATGAAGGACCTCTTGTTTACTAATGAATGTCTAAGTTTGAGACATTATTTTTTAGGCAGATATACTCCAGGTATTCAATGCTGCTTTTTTTGTTTGGGAGAGAGACAAATACAAACATAATCTAAGTTTTCTTTGTTGTAATATTTCATTTGATCATTGAAAAATACTTCTTCTCCTTTGACATTTGTTTGCTGTAATTCATTTATTCTCTTTTATTAATTACCTAAAAATTTTTACCTGGGACAATACTAGTGTGTAGAAGTATGGGATTTGGGGTCTGAGGGAAGCTGCTAGCCTATCCATTTATTATCTTCCTTTTTCTTCTTCCTACTTTTTAATTGTGCACACTGCAGCATACAATAAAAGACATTTCTAGCCACTCCTGCAAGTGGGTATAGCCGTATATCTATGCTTTGGCCAACAATATGACAATGGATGCAACTTAGGAGAAGACATTGAAATGAGTGTAGACTCGGTGTTGGGGGGTGTTCTTTTTGTGCCTCTTTCCTTTCCTCCTCCTTAGGACTGAATAGGGGAGGTGATGGTTGGAGCTCTATACCTTTCAGGAGCCCTTAGACTTGAATTCTTTTTTTTTTTTTTTTTTTTTTTGAGACGGAGTCTCGCTCTGTCGCCCAGGCTGGAGTGCAGTGGCCGGATCTCAGCTCACTGCAAGCTCCGCCTCCCGGGCTTACGCCATTCTCCTGCCTCAGCCTCCCGAGTAGCTGGGACTACAGGCGCCCGCCACCTCGTCCGGCTAGTTTCTTGTATTTTTTTAGTAGAGAAGGGGTTTCACTGTGTTAGCCAGGATGGTCTCGATCTCCTGACCTCGTGATCCGCCCGTCTTGGCCTCCCAAAGTGCTGGGATTACAGGCTTGAGCCACCGCGCCCGGCCTAGACTTGAATTCTTAAGTGTGGAGAGCGGGACAGAAAGGTAGGAGGCTGGTTCCTAAAAACACCACAGATCTGCCAGAACGGCTATAGATTATCCATCACTGGATTTCTCTCATGTAAGAGAGAAACAAATTTTGATCCTTTAGAAAAGACTCATATTTTTGTTTACTAGATGGACCTGCACCTCATTGTACTAATCACAGAATAGAACAGATCTAGGCTTTAGCCTGAGACAGGAGCAACCTACCTTCTTCCTACTTTACCTGCAGAACTCCTCTTCATCCTTCCTGTCTGGACTCAGGTGTCATCTCTACCAAGAAGACATCCCTGGTTTCCTCAGTCTGGGTCAAGTGCTTCCAAAGTACCTTATATACATCAATCAACACAAGGTGCTGGGATTTTTAATTTGCTATCACTTTTTAGATGATAAGTGTTTTGAGCACTATCTATATAGTAGATATACATACACACACACATATATCTTTTAATGCTTTAATTAACAGGACTCAAAGATTTATTGATTTCCAGCTTTGTCACTTACTATTACATGAATTTGAATAACCTCTCTGAATTTCAGTTTCCTTTTAAGTGAAATGGGAAGTTAATATCTGATAGACATAACAAATTTTATTTCAAAAAACTTATATGAAGTCCATTGCTTTGTACTTGGTGGACAAGTAATAGTTAGTAGTGCCTATTATTCCCTCTAAAAAGTAGACAAGTGAGGATTCATATATATGTATTTATTAAATTTAATTGAAATTCAAATTGAAATATAATTTTAAAAACTTCTGTTTCCTGGCAACCAATTACAGACACAGTCGAGTACAAATAAAACTCTAGAAATACTATAATAAAAGTCCACTTCTAATTGCATTGTTGGCTAAGTTAAGAGAATTGTGGTCAATGACTGCCGTACCTGGGAGCTTCTTACATTTATAAAGAGCCACAGAATTCATCTAACTCATGTTAGTGCTGAGAATATCCTCCAAAAACACATTGCATCCATTCGTCTGTGAGGTGCATTGACAGAACATCCTCGCAAGGGGGCACCATTGCAATTCCTATCACCTGGGTGACAGCACAGACCTTTATTTGCAATGTTTAGTTATTTTTAATCTTTTAGTAAGCTGCACTAACTCCCAGCCGCTGAAGGGAAGACTTTTTAGGAAAATGATCAAAATACTAGATGTAAAGTCAGTACTAAGAGATAACAAGGGGAAGCTAAAAAAGTGACCATTTGAACGAATGTTTTAATGTAAAAACAACTGTCTTGGTAATATTTTCTTATCAAACACCCATGAAAAGCCTCTGTTTTAGTTCAACAACCAATGTAGTATTAATAAACCAAAGGGAAGCTGACAAAAGGTTGGCTTGAACACAAAGTAGACTCAACATATGTCATTTGTTATCTCCAGAAAACGAAATGACAATCAAAATTTGAAAAATGTCATATGCTTTTATAAAGTCCTTTACATATTAGTTCCCACAGTTCTGAGAGGTAGATTATTCAGCTATTATTTAACCCCCATTTTACAGAAAGGTTTAGAAAGATTAATTAACTTATCCAGAGAATGATAGCAAGTTCACAGCAGAATTACAGTGTTGAACCCAAGTAGAGTAAGTTGTTTCTTCATTTCTATTAAATAAAGCTATTTGGTGCTTCCTCCTTATGCAAGATGTGCTTCATTCTTCAACTCAAGGAGGCTTTTAAAATTTATTTTCTCAATGGTAGGATAGTTTATTTTAGGATTCTAGAAGAAGGCATTAGTATTATCTAAGTATCTAAGAATCAAGGTTGGGAGTAGGCAACGAAGACTGATCTAAGGGGTTTTAGAATTCTGTAAACAAGTCTGTGCCACATAGAGAGGTGACATTTCTTACAGGTTCACAAGTTCTAGAGTTACTAAAATAAGCATGACTTAATTTTAGCTCACTGTTAGTGCTTCCTTATTTACCCCAGCAAGTAACAGTTTAACCTGCATTCATCATTGATATCATCAGAAAAACATCAATATATATAATTTTATTATGAATGAACTACCAGCTTAACAAGGATGTAAAAATGGTTGGCAATGGCGTCAAGGAAAATGCTGAATGAAGAGCAGAACTTGACCCCAAGACCACTGTATTCTTCTGAGAGAGAACCATCTGCTGCTGAGGTTCTGGGCAATGAAACTCAAAGCTGAGTATCACGACAGTAACTCAGACAACTCTTGAAACTGTGTCAGAGGTCACAATGTCGAATGCCTTCAGAAGCTAGATTGGCAACACAACAAAGATGTTGGATAAGTATAAGAATTTTTTTTTTCTAGTCTTGGTACTTTTAATTTTCCCACTTTAAATAAATATGATAGAGAAAGATTTCATTTTTCTTAGCTCTCCTCTAAGAATAACCACACAAACAGGATGGCAATGGTACCCAGAACCCTTGGCATGGGGAGAACAACATGAAATGAAGGTTCTGTGGTGACTGAGGGGACATTCCCATGTAAGGGGAAAGCCATTTCTCAGCCCCCGCTCTTTGATAGCTTGAGGGAAGGTAGGTATAACTTTACTAGATCTTCAGCTTTTTAAGGAGAAGCCGAAAATCTGGATTTTTATGTGAAGTCTTCTTGTTTGTTAAAGTTTTCAAATGACACAAAAATATAAATAATGTTGTGCTGGCTAGACAAGTCTGTGAGCTAGCAGTCTGCAACCATGAGACTATGCCTTAATTTCTGATTGCCACCTCTCTCCTAAGCTCCTGACCTGAGTAATCAATTAGCTAACAGACATCTCTATTGGGATCAAAGTTCTCGCAAGTTCAACACATATCTAAAGCCAAACCAACAGTCTTACCTGTAGAACCCACGCTTTTTCTGCTACTAATGCCTTTAATCAACAGTTCCAACATCCACTCTGCTGTTCCAGCTCCAAACTGGTGGTTGCTCTACACTTCTCTCTCTGCCTTGCCATCCACACTTAATTGAGAACCACAGTTTATCAATTTTTCTCCTAAAACATTTATTCTACATATACTTAAGACCTGTCATGTCCCAGGTAGTATTCTAGGTGCTAAGGAAATACACAGACCCCATGATCTTTGTGCCCAGAATTGTCATTAATGACTGGGAAAAAAGAAGGAATTTTCTCCATGACCGACATTTCCATTGTTATCAGTGGTCTAGTCTCCTAATTTTTTTTCTTATTTCCTTAGTAATGTTGGAAAATGCAAGTGTGAGTGAGTCTTTTGGATTTTATTTTGGTTTTGGAAATATAGTTCCCTAATTACAAAGATTTGATGAACATATTGTTCAGGTTTTATAAAATGGCCTTGACTTGCAAAGGATACTGGTTGGCTAATTGAATAAATAAAATATTAAGTCTTTAAGTCTTTGAGTGTCACCTGGGTGAGGAAGCCTCAGGACTTATTATGATACAGCCACTGGTATTTGGTTTATTCCTAGAACATGCACCAAACTCCTTGACTTCCATGTCTTTTTCAGCTCCATAATCCATATGCAAATTCTATGCCTCACCTTGTAAATCATCTTTCTTTTTCTTTCTAATGTGAGCTTCCTTTTTTGTTTTTGAGTCTGAGTTTTGCTCTTGTTGTTCAGGCTGGAGTGCAATGGCACAATCTCTGCAACCTCCACATCCCAGGTTCAAGTGATTCTCCTGCCTTAGGCTCCCAAGTAGCTGGGATTACAGGCATGCACCACCATGCCCGGCTAATTTTTTGTATTTAGTAGAGACAGGATTTCACCATGTTGGTCAGGCTGGTCTCCAACTCCTGACCTCAGATGATCCACCTGCCTTGACCTTGGAAAGTGCTGGGATTATAGGCATGAGCCACCACGCCTGGCCTAACCTGAGTTTTTTTTTTTTTTTTTTTTTTTTTTTTGAGATGGAATCTGGCTCTGTTGCCCAGGCTGGAATGCAGTGGCGCAATCTCAGCTCACTGCAAGCTCCACCTCCCGGGTTCACACCATTCTCCTGCCTCAGCCTCCTGAGTAGCCTGCCAACACACACCGGCTAATTTTGTATTTTTAGTAGAGATGGGGTTTCATCATGTTAGGCAGCCTGGTCTTGATCTCCTGACCTCATGATTCACCCGCCTTGGCCTCCCAAAGTGCTGGGATTACAGGCGTGAGCCACTGCGTCCGGCCCTACGTGAGCTTTTTAGGCAATTTGTTTGCTATGGCTAGTATTGGAAAGACAGAGACAGGTGCTGGGAGGATCAGGATGATCATGAGCATTTAAAGTAGAGAGAGAGATAGACAGGGAAAAGGGATGCAAAGTGCTAAAGGAGTATGGAGAAAGGAGGAAAGGTGATTAGATGCATTAGAGGAGAATGAAGCATGTGAATTCAGCCTGGTCCCTAAAAGATCTATAGGATTTCAACAGGTGGAAAAGAAGACAAAGAGAATGTATTTGGATGGAATATTCAGAGCAAAAGTTGAAAGATCTGAAGGAACAGTCTCCATTCAGGAGATAGTGTCCTCTGGAGAGGTTCCCACAAGGCATAGTGAGGGCAGTGGGAGGAGTGAGGCAATGGGGGAATCCAGGCTCAGGAGGGCTGAGATCATGTTACACAGAGGCTGGAGAAGGAGGCCTTAACAAAGAATGAGAACAGAAGGCACAAGTTTGGGGTTCCTGAGTAGAAAACGTCAAGCGACTGAAAGCAGCTTTTTCATGTCTGTAAGACCAAAGCCTCCAACAGCCTTGCCTGGAACTGTGATTCTTAGATGTGCAGTTTTTCTTTCTGAACTACAGCACTGTGCCAAGTGTGAATCCAGATAGAAAAACAGAAATACCACTCTGCTGTTTGGAATCACAGGACAATTTTCACACATGCTCTACGTGTAGTATCCTATTGGTCAGACTGGCTGAAGGACTATGCAGAGAAAGAAGGGAAAAAAGTGAATTTGTTGTTAGAGGATTCTAGAAGCACAGGCTTTGGCAGGTTTTAAAAGCAAAATTTACAGCTTTAATAAAACTGATAAAGTCATCCTAACCTTTATGTGGTGAAATATGATTTGATATTCACGGAAGATAAAGTAGACATAGTGAGTTTCCCCAGGGCTCCTGCTGGAGACTAAAATGGCATTGTCTGAAATGAACTCAAGGAGTCATCTTTGGAGTTACATGCGGGTGAATTTGAAGAGATGAGGACTAGGCTAAGGGTTCAAGCATGAAGTGAACAAATATGAAATAGAATTTAAGTCAGATGGTGTTCAGTGTTTTTTAGGTATCATGGTGCATCCAAAAATCCAGAGGAAAGCAGGAGCAGGCTCAGAGGGGCCTTAGCTGGCTCACTTCCAGAATCACAGGTTCCATGGAGTCCCACGATGTCCTACCCCCATTCTTATAGGGCCATACCTTCGTTTAGTTAAAACAGGATATAAAACCATGTGCAATTTCATCTTCCTTAGTTATCTCTCCCAGATCCAACAAGAAGATAATTTGCACATAATGACAGATCGGCTCAGGTATCTAACCCTGAATACAGTGCCTGGCTGTGATCCATCATCATGACATTTCAGCTTTAACAAATATGGCTGCTCACAGAGGACACAATACATGAGTGAAATTGGAGGGAGCAAATTTTTTGGAGCCATCCATCAATAAGAAAAGGGATGGAGGATTTTTATGGAATACGACCTTCATCAGTTAGCAGTAGCATGAGTTTTACCTCAAACCCTATTAAGATCCTTTTTAAAAAAAAAATAATTAAGCTATTTTATTTAATACATCATAGTTGTCATAAAGTTCATACATTTTGCTTTTGATACCCTAATGTATTTCTATGAATCTTTAAGTCTAAAATTTTATAGATATAGTTTTCCATCCAAGAAGCCAGATGTAGATAATTTTTTTTATATGTAACTAATTAAAGGCTTTAAAAGAGGTTAGGTTGTAAACAGTTACAATTTTGCCATAACACCACCCAAAGACACTTAATTAGGAAAGAGTTTTTTTTTTCTACATTATTGCTTAGTCTTATAAAATGGTGAATTTTAACCAAATTAATACCTTTGTACTCTTATTTGTTTCCCATACTCTTAAATCATACTACTTGGCAAGCAATATAAGTATTGACATAATTTTTAAATTCAATTAGTTGTAAACAAATTCTGATTTGTTAATAAGTGTATATATTTCCCTTTAACCACCTACTATACTACCTCAGAATTAATCCTCCTATGAAAAAGAACCCTCCCGCATGGAAAAAATAATGCAGAGCTTCATCTCTTCCTCAAAGATTTTCATATATTATAGGAACACAAATCCATAAAAAAAGGATTACAATTTGACATTTCATCTTGCCTTACTAATTATGAGATAATAGAGATGTGACAAAAACAAATGTTCTTTAATGTTTTTCTGCCTAACATAGTATTATACTAAGAAATACTGCAATTATGTTGGTGAGCTATTTTCCAGCTTCTCCAAGTATAGGACACAACTGTGGTTCTATCAGTGAGGAGAAATGAATAATCAATCTTACGTAACTCAAAAGAATGATGGGAGGCACAAAAAGATAAACTGACTTTGGCTTTTAGGAACCTGATGTTGACCCTGAAATGCCAGATTCAATAGCACAACAAGAAAACGAAAGATTATAGCAGCAAGATACCACTTTGCCACACATTATTAAGAATTCTGAAATAGGCAATAGCTCAATCACTCAATCTGTTGTATCTTCTATTTGTTTTTCTTGCTTTTTGGTTGCAGGCCATTCAAGGCATGCCTATTGCATAGGACCAGCTATTCTTACTGCGCTCTCCATCTGCGTTGCAGTCATAGCTACACAACTTCACTTTACAACAATCCATAATTTTGCATTTTGATGAAACTTCTTCTCTCCTTCAAATACAATGCATTGTTTTTGTTGTTGTTGATGTTGTTGTTCTTGTTGAGACAGAGTCTTGCTCTGTTGCCCAGGCTGGAGTACAGTAGTGCAACCTCTGGTCATTGCGACCTCTGCTTCCCAGGTTCAAGTGATTCTCGTGCCTCAGACTCCCAAATAGCTGGGATTACAGGCATTCACCACTACACCTGGCTAACTTTTGTATTTTGGTAGACACAGGTTTTGTCATGTTGGCCAGGCTGGACTTGAACTCCTAGGCTCAAGTGGTCCACCAGCGTTGGCCTCCCAAAGTGCTGGGATTATAGGCATGAGCCACCATGCAAAGAGCCACATTCAAATGCAATGTACACATTTAATAATGTACTATTTGCTTCTACTCAACTAAGTTCTAGAAGGGAATTTTTAACATCTATGGAAATTGTGACCTCCTGCTTAATGCCAGGCTTGTCTACATGGAATTGTTCCCGGCATTTTTTTCTTTGGTCTACATGTGTTTCCTTGTTACACAGCCCTCTTGGGCTAAGAACATATTAAAATCAGAAGTTTCTTTTATTTTCTTCAATAGTTTCAGAGTTTCATCTCCTCGTGGAAAATAGGTGCTCCAGAATGATAGACACAGGCTTTCTCTAGATTTTGTGGACTGTGAGGTATCTTTGAACAACCTCCATTTTCACATGAGGTCCCAATCTTGATTTCTTCACTGTCTTCTTTCTTATCTTATTCATTCTCTTACGACAGTTTATCAAGTGCTTTAGGTGGGCAGATGCTTTTTAGTTTCAAGTTTGTCACTGGTTTATCTGGACTTGGCCTTTTCTTTGATTCTGCTGGGTTAGAGGCTCGAATGATGAGCTCCTGAAATTTGGGTTTTGATTCAAATAGTTCTTTCTTCTCTGTAGTCTTGACTTCAGGTTTGACTGGCTCAGGTGACTTCTCACTATTCCGTTTACCTGTAGTACAGCCTGCAATGCATAAGGAATCAGAAAAATCAGTTGTGCTTCTCTTACAGTGAGACCAACCCTCTAATGCATCGCAAAGACTGGAACACCTGGGTGGGATGAACAAGCGTCATTGGAATTGGCCCCTAGATTGAAGCACTGACTGCAGCCCGGTTATTGCTAGGCAATGACATTTTCTTTTCCCACCATTACAGACAAGGTCCAAACACCAGGAACCACAAGGCACTGTGTTTACCACTCGCTGTAGCAAGCACAGGTCTGACGGCTGAGGCTACTGCCGACTTCTGGAGATGGCTCCCAATTCTTTTACATTGTATTTTTTCCTTTTAGAATGAATATCCAAAGATCATACATTTTTGTTACTTGGGAGCTACATGGAGACTCTTAAATCAGTTGCAATCTAAGTTTGTGGCTCTTTTACCAAGATTGCTAAATCCTCCTTGAAAGATACCAAGATTGCTAAATAGATACAAAGATACCAAGATTGCTAAATCCTCCTTGAAAGATAAACAAATGAAAGATAAATCACACATTTTTGTGTGTGTGATTCTTTGGATTTTTATAAGGGGTTGGATTATCATTGAATCAAATTTGGAGAGACACCATGCAAGGTGCATTAGTTGTGATGTACCCCAGTTTTATTTTCAGACAGTCAAGATGGAAACATTACAAAAGTTTACTCTTTAAGAGAAACTGAAGGGACTTAAGAATTAGGCCATCTGTAAAATGTTTCTAAATAAATACACACTTATTAAGAATTAAGCCTTTATGGTTCAAAATTAGAAAATAGATACATCAACAACATAAAGAGAGAAGAAAGTGATTGGCGAAAGAACTTAAAACAGGCCATTTACTCTAGCTGGCACCATGATTGCCAAGTTAGTTGAGCCTGTGGATATGTAATTACTTGGGTCTCTAATACTCAACATCCAAATCTAGGTTCAATCACCCAAGTCTTTAGCTTGAGTTGCTCAGATAATCCATGACCCCTCTAGGATACTCTCCATAGAGTTAGAGGAGACAGAGTCCAATTGGAATCCAGTACTAGTGGGAGTTGTCCCCCTAGGTTAAAGAGCTACTGAGATGCGTTCTAGTTACAGTACTCATTAGTGTGCGTAGGAGAATACTGTGCCACAGCGTGTTGGGGGTGCTCACTACACTTCTTCAGGACCCTGCACACTGATTGATTAGTTGTTCTCCCCATAGCTCTGGGAAGAAATTAAATGCAGTCTCTCATTTTGCTAAAGTAAAAAAAGAGACAGAGACAGTAAGAGACTTACTTCATGCCGTACATGATGGCCACATTAACCTGAGCCCTATGACTTTCTCCGACTTTAGACAAATGTTTAAAAAAAAAAACACCTAAAAAGACTTGTTCTGTTATAATAGAAACTTAATTAGAACCAACTTGAATTAGAAGGGAAGGACACTAGGATCTCCTGGGACTCTAAGAGCAGGGGCTCTTCATAGTCTGCAGAGGGCAATCAGGAACTAGAGTGCTGTGGAGATGCAGGAAGTCCCCTCAGTGAATCTGTTTGACTCTTCTTTTCTTACTGCAGATCACTTTTCTGTATTTCCCAGTTCAAATGGTAGTTTTGAACATATTAATGAAGGCCTAAGAATAAAATGCAAGGAATGGGTTGGAGAAAGTCTGTATAAAATCCAAAAAGGTAAGGGAGGGTTCTGGAGGTGAGTGGACAGAGAAACCATGATGGAAGAGGTTGATGTAAATTCATAATGGAAACCTAAAAGTAAACAGCAACAATTACAAAAGCCAGGAATGACTAAAGGAAGGTGATGGCTTGGCTATATTTCAGCACCAACATGCATATGAATCTATTTTATTTTTATTGCTTAATGCATTGGGGTGTGTCCACTCTTGCTGGAAAAGTTTGAGAGGGACATTGTGTCTTCATGAAATAATAAGACTTTATGGTAAGGAAGAAGAATGATTGATCTTTGGAGGACTGTTGTTCATAATTCTGTAATGGAAGGATTAGCAAGGAAGCAGGGTAGTGTTTGCATAAGAAGGTGAATGAACAAAAGAGACATCTATTGATGACTGAACTTTCCCATCAATCTCTTTCTTTTTTCCTTTGTTTGACTGAATTTTATTATTAGAAGTGAGAAAATGACAGAATTTTATTTCTACAATTTATCATTAATAATGATAACCCTAAATAGTTTGGAAATTTTCAACTTTAAAAGAATTTCCTGTGTTCAACACAAGAACCTTTCTATTTGGCCACATTATTTTTTAATTTCAATGGATTCTTTCATCCAGAGACATTGTTGAGTAGTACATATTTTATTATATGATACTGTGTGCTAGAGAGCACAAGGTTAGGCGCTGCTCAGAGTCCACACTGTTCTCTAAGCATTTCATCCATATTAACTCACACATCCATATGTGCCTCCAGTGATACAGACCCTATTATTTTCTTATTTTTCTGGCAAGGAAACTGAGGCACAGAGAATTAAACAACTAGCCCTGGGTCACACAGGGAGGAAGTAGAATATGATCTCAGCATGCAGACTCCCCAGCTTTTCCCTTAACTCAGCTATCTTCTCAAAAGGCTACAAATAAAAGTGTCAACGACAAACGCAACTTATGACGTACACAGAGAGGAGTTTTCCAGAAGCAGAGAAGGTGTGACTGATTCCCAGCTGTTTGATCTGTCTCTCAAAAAAGGTTCAATGATGGAGGACTGTGAATGTTGAACTTAACTGTTAGACAACGGGGACCCATTAGAGAATCAGAGATTTTGGAGAAGCACAATTACCATGGTGATGCTTTAGATGGGAAGCTCACTTGGCAACTCCTGTGAAGAATGGTTTGGTGCAGGAGAATAAAGTGATGAGAATTAGGGTCTTAGGATCAGGGTAGGAGGCCAGCTAGGAGCAGTCTTGCAATTGGCCTAGGTGGGAAGTGATTTGCGTTTGATATGATTTTGGGAAACATGGAGAAGACCTAAAAAGACATATCTTAATAGCTTCCTCTTTTCTCAGCTTTCCTTCTTTACAACAAGCACACTTACTTTTTTCTGGTTCCTTTCCCTGTGAGAGTTTTGCAACGCAACAAACAGTCATGTTTTTGCCTTTGATATTTGAGTGCTAATCAGGATACATTCTGCTGTTTGTGATTTTAAAAGTAGCCATTTGGAACAAATGGAAGCATGATCCTCGGTTTATGTTCTTGTTTAGAGTGGACCTTCTGCAGCAGTTTCAATGGCTTTGGTGAGATCTGATATGTTCTAGATGCTTTAACATAAGCAAAGCCTTTTGAAGGCCTTGCGTGATGCTGATTAGTCTCTGTGACACCAGCTCCCAAGGAATTACATACCAGGGGAAGATGTATTTTCAGCTCTTTCCATTTCTGCCCTTTATTTGAGAGTATGTCCTTCTTGAGGAAAGCCTTAATGCTTTTATATCCCTCAGTGCTTTACATTTAGTACTTTACATTTTTATTGTTTGGCATTTTGCTAGTAATTCTAACTAGGGCCTGTAATAATATGTGACTGTTTATTTTCTTTCATGGACCTTAGGCCACCTCTTTTAAAAATGACTTGTCCTGAAAGTGTTATGGTAAGTGAAATAAGCCAGAAACAGAAGTGCAAACATTGTATAAATCCACTTATATGAAGTATCTAGAATTCTGAATTCTGTCAGATTCACAGAAACAGAAAGTAGAATGGTGGCTGCCAGCTCCTGGGGGGAGAGAGGAAAGGAGAGTTAGTGTTTAATGGGTACAGAGTTTCAGATTGGAATAATGAAAGAATTCTGGAGATGGATTCTTGCAATAGTTGCACAAAAATGTGAATCTATTTAATGCTACCAAACTGTACTCTTAAAAATGGTTAAAGTGACACATTTTATCTTATGTATATTTTATCACAATAAAAAATTGAGTGGTCCTAACTTATCCTACTTTCCTCTTGCAGGGATGATTTGTTGGTGGCTTAGTTTCAGGGCTCTCACATTAATGATTCGACATTGCTTAAAATTCCTTTTATGTTTTTTTCAGTGGGCAAGCTACAAACATTTATTAAACATGAGCCAGACCCTATCATTCCCATCCAGGTAAATTATTGATCCTCTTTGCCCAGAGCAGCATTTTACAAGCCATATTGTTGCAGTCTTGCCAGTGCACCACAATGTAGCAGTCCCTCATTGTAAGGTGAATTTCACCCACAGTTCTTTGTCTTATGACCAAGAGAATTAAGGAGCTTGTACACAAAGGGTGAGGTTGGAGCGAAAGTTTAATAAGTGAAAGAAGAAAGCTCTCTACTGTGGAGAGGGGACCTGGAAGAGGGTTGTCATTGCTATTTTTACAGTTGAATGCAAGGCTTTTATCAAAAACCAATGAGGGTTGGGCATCTCATTTGCATAAGGTACAAACTGTGTAGCTCTACTCTGTCCTCCTAGTGCACATGCAGACCCATAGCTTGAGTTGCTTCATTATTCCCTTGTTCCCCTTACTGCGCATGTGTTAAGGGATGGAATTTTCCATTGTGGACATGTCTGAGCAAGTTACCCATGTAGACTTTCTTATCTGTGCAGCTGTGGGCATGTGTTAGGCAAGCCCACCTATGAAAGTTCCCTTATCTGTGCATAAAGCTTGATTTTTCAGGCTGTTCTTTTGTTTGAAAAAATTTAACCGAAGACCCCCCGCAACTGCCTTTCTGACTGGTTTCTTCATATCTCCTTTCTCAATATTCTCCTTAAGACCAAATCTACAAGGCATTTAAGATGTCATCAAAGAAGGAGAAAATAATTGCAGGACTCAGAGCTTGAGAAATTGAGAAGTTATATATATTACTCTACCATTGGACTTTTCAGAGACTTTACTGTACTAACGTGCATAAAACATTCTCAAGAAGGGAGCATAGTATGCCCATTTCCCCAAAATTTCTCACCACACAACTGTTAAATAACAAATAATATCTTGAAACTAGAATTTGTTAGAAAATAGTTTAGGGAATAGCGGCCAACAGAATAAAGTCCACTATTCAGTATGACTCCCAACATCTCTTATGATGACTCCAATTAAACCTTCAGCCACGTATTACATTTTCCTGCACTTGAATAGTACACAGTCATACTTCTTGATATTTCCTGAGGGAAATTTGCACTCTTGGCATTTCATGTGTTTGTTTAGGCTTGGTCTGATGTGCTCTCCCTTCATTTTGTCCTCCTGAAACGCTTCACCTTGTTCACTTCAAAGTTTTACCTGTTCTTTTAAGTGTAAATGAATTACTCTTCTTTTGTGATCACCATAGCAAACATCTTTTTTGTTGTTGTTGTTTTTAACATTAATGCATAGATTAGCTAATTACATGAGCAATGATGGCATCCTACCATCTATTCTTGTTAACTATTCACAAGTCTCTCTTACCTACTAAATATTAAGTTTCAGGAATGTGAGGTAAGGCATTATGTCTTATTTATCTTTGCATTTTTCAGCCTGATGTCATTCACATTAAATAGGTGCTCATGTGCATATATTTATAAAGTTGAATTTAATAACTAAGCAGCACCCAAGATGTACAGAGCGCTGAGCCAGGTTTCATTGATTGCATTAAAAATATTAGTCACAGCTTCCGTTCTAAGAGACAGAAAACCAACATATGCAGATCTGAAGTAATTTTCGAAAAATTATAAAGTAAAATAGTTGGTACAAATGGTGGAATAAAAATAGAATACATGAATACTGAGGCAAGGAACACTTAAAGAATAATCTAAGTTGGTTAGGTTTAGGGATATTGTTCTAGGTGAGTTTTTTTGTTTTGTTTTGTTTTGGTTTTTGTTTATTTTTTGATGGAGTCTTGCTGTTGTCAGACTGGGCTGGAGTGCTGGAGTGCAATGGTGTGATCTTGGCTTATTGCAACCTCTGCCTCGCAGGTTCCAGCAATTCTCCTGCCTCAGCCCCTGGAGTAGCTGAGATTACAGGCACCCGCCACCATGCTGGGCTAATTTTTGCATTTTTAGTAGAGATGGGGTTTCACCACGTTGGCCAGGCTGGTCTCCAACTCCTGACCTCAGGTGATCCACCTGCCTTGGCCTCCCAAAGTGCTGGGATTACAGGCATGAGCCACTGCGCCCGTCCTTGAAGTGAGTTTTGTTTGTTTGTTTGTTTGAGACGGAGTCTCGCTCTGTCGCCCAGGCTGGAGTGCAGTGGCCGGATCTCAGCTCAACTGCAAAGCTCCGCCTCCGGTTTATGCCATTACTCCTGCCTCCTAGCCTTCCCGAGTAGCTCGGGACTACAGGCGGCCGCCAGCTACCGCCCGGCTAGTTTTTTGTATTTTTTCTTTTTTTAGTAGAGACCGGGGTTCACGTGTTAGACAGGATGGTCTCGATCTCCTGGACCTCGTGGATCCGCCCGGTCTCGCGCCTCCCAAAGTGCCTGGGGATTACAGGCTTGAGCCACCGCGCCCGGCCGAAGTGAGTTTTAAAGGAAGTAGAGAGCCTGGTTTAGTAAAGAGGAACAGAAATGCTGTGTTTTCCTTTGCTATCATTTTGCTTTATATCCTCGTCATCTTTTTCATCATCAGTTACCATTCCTATCACCATTTACTATCCAAGATCTGTACATGAACTGTGATATATGTTAAACTTTACTCATCTACCTCATGTTATTGGGGCTTCCAGGGTTCAGTAAGATGATGTCTGTAGAAATACAGTAATCCAGCATTTCTTACTTGCTGTGATTTTCTTCGTCAATCCTGGAGATGGTAAAATAACACAGGGAAAATAATGGAGGTGTTTTTATACTCTAGTAAGTCTTAGCACATCAGCCACATAGTTGTGCTGTAAACTATTGTTCAGCAATCATTAGGCTGAACAACAGTTCAATCATTATTGTTGAACAATCATTATTGTTCAGCAAGAATCATTAGCTTGACCTGAAGCTTAATTCCATGTTGACACCATATTCTGACAAAAAGATTTACTGGCTTTTTTTTTTTTTTTCTACTTTAGTATTATTTGCTTAAATAATTTAGGTTTTTAAGACTCCAGCAAAGTTTTCACAAGTCTTGTTTTATGGAAGTCTATGAAAGTGGGCGCTGCCTAAATGACTGCTGGCCCTCCCGCATTACTTGTGGATTACTTGACTTTTGAAGGTACGATGGACATTCCTGCCATTGCTGGCAATGGGAAGGGTAGGTGTTGATGTTCAGTGTGCCACATGCTATGTCACTCATAGGGGCAGCTCCACTGATGAAACTTCAATAGGAAAAATTGTTGGAAAAAATTAAGGTGTCCAGTTGGCTGAATGACATCACAGAAATAATGGGAACAGTTGGGCTAGATAAAAGGGGTGCCTAGAGACATGATTGCATGTAAAGGACTGGCTACATTGTTCTGCAAACTTCCCACAGCCAACTTTCCCAAGCTGGGTTTGTGGCTTATTTACTAGGTGAAACGCCAGGTGTATTTGCTCTTGTGAGTGTTCAATATAAGAGAGAAGTTCAGCTTTCCTTAACAAGGGCAAGCCACCGACATTTTTTTTTTCCATTGGAATACTTCTTTTGAATGAGATATTGAGCTCTTGTGTTTAACCAAATATTGCATAGGAAGATGGCTTGTAAGCAGGAGAGTAATTCCCAACAGCAGTGAATAATATTTTATGCATTACGGCATACTTCCAACACTCCATTATACATGCGAACGCTCTTCACATGTATAATGTGAATTTAATTATTTGAGAAAATTTCGTCTATTGGAATTTAGAACTTGCTTGTGTTTGGTTTATAAAGCAGATTTTTCTATTATTATTTGATACAGATGTGGGAGACGGAAGAAACTTTGGGCAGTGGTGGTGTGTGTTGTAATCAGAGTGGAAGCAAGGATGTGATACTGTTTTTCAATTGCTAGAGTTTCTACTACCACAGAACAAATTCCAAAACCTTCATTTCAGAGCACTTTTGGAGTACATGAGTATGCAAATGATGGGAGAGATTTTTTAAAAAGGGAACTGCAAGGGAGCAGCTACAAGCAAAATATATATAATTGAGTGAATCTGGCACTTTTGTTTTTCCTGCCCATATAAATAAGATTAGAAGTAACTTTAGCTTCAGAAACTTACATTTCAGCTTATTTTATATAGTTACGAACTGAGATAATATCTTGAGACACTATTTGTTGAGCCCTTCTTTTTTCCAATTTATTTTCCCCCAGGCTATCAGACGCATCCCTACTACTCCAAAAAGAAGTGGGAATGTCATAAAGGGAACTAAAAGAAAAGGATGGACACAGTAGCTTGTGCCTGTAATCCTAGCACTTTGGGAGGCTGAGGTAGGAGGATTGCCTGAAGCCAGGAGTTGGAGACCCAGTTTGGGCAGCATAGAGAGACCTTGTTCCTACAAAAAGTAAAAAAAAAAAAAAAAAAAAAAAAAAACCAGGCGGGGGGGGGGGTGCCTATAGTCCCAGGTACTTAGGGGCTGAGGTGGGAGGATTGCTGGAGCACAGGAGGTTGAGGCTACGGCTAAGCTTAACATGCCACTGCACTGCAGCCTGGGCAACAGAGTGAGACTCTGTCTCTTAAAAAAAAAATAACTAAAAGAAGAAAGAGTCTGTGTTTCATTTTCTTGATTTCCAAAGCAGAGTTTTGAGATTGAAAAGAGAAGGATTGAAAAATGTAGGAAGCAAACAAAATTTACACCATAGAAGTAGCTGAAGGAGACTAGGCAAACTTATGCTAGAGCAGTGTTGCCTCTACCCTGACCCCTGGCTGAGAGACAGAAGAATGCACAGGGTCAGTTTCACAAGACTTCACATATAAAGGGTTGGCCAATACTCGAAATCCAGCCAATGTTCTGAAGAGCTCTGACTGCCACTGAGAGAGTACTGTATGCTGCCTGGGTGAAGAAACTGTGACAATGTTCTATCTTGTCCCCAAGAGTCCTTTTATGAGCAGCTGTATGCACTTGGCTCACTTGTCATTTTGTGGAATGATGTCAGGCTGTAGTTAAACTTACCAACATGGATACCATCGTGTTCCCCTTTTAATGGCCTACTACAAACTCCAATGTTGAGTAATTTTCCTTAGGTAATCAAGTCAGTAATTCTTTCACTAGGATTTACCCCCAGTGTACAGATAGGATTCAAATCCAGACAGTCTAGCCCAGACATGGAGCTTCTACCCTCTAAGAAGTATAGAGAGATCTAAGAAAGTGAACCATGGGAACTGTCGTCAGTAGATGCTGAAAGCTGTGACAGTCTTTGCTCTGAACTGAACAGCCGGCTGCTTAGAAAGGATACTTTCTATTAGTCATGATCTTGTGAAAAATGAAAAATCTTTATTTTAGTTATGTTTGAAATGACTGCCTTTATAGATGTTGGTGATAATCTGCTCATGCTTTATTCATAGTCTATCTTAAGAAATTATTGTCAATCTTCTATTTTTTGCCCTTCTCTGAGGCTTGGGTTTTCCACCTGTAAAATTAGAGTGAAACACCCGCCCTACAGGGTTACAAAGACTAAACTGGATAACACGTCAAATGTGAAGGCACTTAACAGAGTACCTGGGATGCACAAGACCTAGAAAATTTTAGTTATCTTCTCAGAAAAAAATGTTTCTAAGGCTATTTAACATGTATTAATCACAATAAAAGGTTAGATATCAGAATAAAATATATAGCATGTCTAGTTAATGGTCACACATCTTTATTTACCTTGGAAATCTACCCAGAAGCACTTTGTCTAACATCGCGATTCCGTTGAGGTCCTCGGAAGGGGTTTCAGTTATTTCACAGATGGGAATGAAATAAGAGGTAGGGCAAAGCTCATCTGCATGATCCTCTATGGACCCCACTCTAGGCCATCTNAAAAAAAAAAAAAGCCAGGCGTGGTGGTGTGTGCCTATAGTCCCAGGTACTTAGGGGGCTGAGGTGGGAGGATTGCTGGAGCACAGGAGGTTGAGGCTACAGTAAGCTATGAACATGCCACTGCACTGCAGCCTGGGCAACAGAGTGAGACTCTGTCTCTTAAAAAAAAAATAACTAAAAGAAGAAAGAGTCTGTGTTTCATTTTCTTGATTTCCAAAGCAGAGTTTTGAGATTGAAAAGAGAAGGATTGAAAATGTAGGAAGCAAACAAAATTTACACCATAGAAGTAGCTGAAGGAGACTAGGCAAACTTATGCTAGAGCAGTGTTGCCTCTACCCTGACCCCTGGCTGAGAGACAGAAGAATGCACAGGGTCAGTTTCACAAGACTTCACATATAAAGGGTTGGCCAATACTCGAAATCCAGCCAATGTTCTGAAGAGCTCTGACTGCCACTGAGAGAGTACTGTATGCTGCCTGGGTGAAGAAACTGTGACAATGTTCTATCTTGTCCCCAAGAGTCCTTTTATGAGCAGCTGTATGCACTTGGCTCACTTGTCATTTTGTGGAATGATGTCAGGCTGTAGTTAAACTTACCAACATGGATACCATCGTGTTCCCCTTTTAATGGCCTACTACAAACTCCAATGTTGAGTAATTTTCCTTAGGTAATCAAGTCAGTAATTCTTTCACTAGGATTTACCCCAGTGTACAGATAGGATTCAAATCCAGACAGTCTAGCCCAGACATGGAGCTTCTACCCTCTAAGAAGTATAGAGAGATCTAAGAAAGTGAACCATGGGAACTGTCGTCAGTAGATGCTGAAAGCTGTGACAGTCTTTGCTCTGAACTGAACAGCCGGCTGCTTAGAAAGGATACTTTCTATTAGTCATGATCTTGTGAAAATGAAAATCTTTATTTTAGTTATGTTTGAAATGACTGCCTTTATAGATGTTGGTGATAATCTGCTCATGCTTTATTCATAGTCTATCTTAAGAAATTATTGTCAATCTTCTATTTTTTGCCCTTCTCTGAGGCTTGGGTTTTCCACCTGTAAAATTAGAGTGAAACACCCGCCCTACAGGGTTACAAAGACTAAACTGGATAACACGTCAAATGTGAAGGCACTTAACAGAGTACCTGGGATGCACAAGACCTAGAAAATTTTAGTTATCTTCTCAGAAAAAAATGTTTCTAAGGCTATTTAACATGTATTAATCACAATAAAAGGTTAGATATCAGAATAAAATATATAGCATGTCTAGTTAATGGTCACACATCTTTATTTACCTTGGAAATCTACCCAGAAGCACTTTGTCTAACATCGCGATTCCGTTGAGGTCCTCGGAAGGGGTTTCAGTTATTTCACAGATGGGAATGAAATAAGAGGTAGGGCAAAGCTCATCTGCATGATCCTCTATGGACCCCACTCTAGGCCATCTAGAATATAAGTATGCCATCCAGCCCTCACCACAGTCTTGAATCTCTGGCTCAAAAACTGCCAGAGCCATCCGTCAATCTGCAACCCAATGTGTGTTTTTGAGGAGACTTTATGAGTTAGAGATCCATTCCCAAGCCCACATATTTGATTTCTCTAAAATTGATGTGCCTTTATACAATCTTTCTTCTTAAATGTCCACTTCTTATCATTAGGGAATTTTATCTTCACTTATATCTTTCTTTGGTTGCAAAATTGAAGAGACTAATCAGGGAGAAACTATTATTTGATGTTATATAGAGAATTAAGCAGAGTTCTTGCTTTTTCAGAAGGTAGTATAGAAATCACATGAGGATTTTAGTGCTACACATCAGGGCATTTCAGGAGTAAAGAAGAAGACCATTGTATGTGCTTTCATTTTATTTTTTTTCTGCTTAATTGGGATAATTATTTTTCATCACCTGATGTTTAATTCAATGTTTCTAAAATTCAAAGCCCCTATTAATCTCATTTAACACAATAGCCACCTTTATTAGAAAACATTTCTTACTTAGTCTTGATAATTTATTTTTTGCAATTGTCATATTATGGATAACGTAGTAGGAATAATTTTGTCTTAAAGACCAGACCTTGAATCTCATCATTTTTGTTGTTATTGGTGATGATAATAAGCTGCTGTTAAATTCCAATATTCTAAAAGATCTCTAAAATGACTGAGCATCTGTTAGTTTGACTGATTTTTCCCTAGGGCATCAATTTGAGTGCAAAATTTTTGTAAGCTAAATTGTGTTTGGTGTCTTTGTTTTGTGCTGCTATAACAGAATACCTGAGACTAGGAAACTTATAAAGAAGATAAATTTATTTCCTCACAATTTCTGGAGGCTAAGAAGTCCAAAATTACAGGGTCAGCATCTTGCGAGGGCCTTCCTGCTGCTTAATAACATAGTGGAAGGCATAACGTGGGACTGGGGGAGATGGAAGGAGAGAGAGAGAGCGAGCAGAGGAGGAGGTTGAACTCACCCTTTTATAACAAACCCACTCCCTCCATAACAGCCCTAATCCATTCATGAGGGCAGAACCCTCATAACCTAATCATCTCTTAAAAGTCCCACCCCAAACATTGCTGTGTTGGGGATCAAATTTCCAACATGTGAATTTTGGGAGATATATTAAACCATAGCACTTGGATACCTGTGTTTGTTGAGGAAGGAGTATTTAAATCCTGATGCCTTTTTTTTTTTTTTAATGTGAAGAAATTCCTAGAAATTACAGTCTCTCTCCCACCTTGGGTATGCCCTGCTTCAGGTCCCTACAAGGATGCTGGTGAGGGAAACCAGAATCTTCTTTACTTTATTTGAATGCAAAGAGACAAATCTTCTGAGGGAGGACAAAGGCCTGTCATTAATAATATTTTCTAGTCTTTTGCTTCTAACCTTTCCAAAAATAAGGAATTCAAGCTGTTAAAAATGTATCAAAACATAATGTCAACCCAAGGTAAAGAAGGGCGTGTCTAGTCTCTGTGCTGCCAATAGTTAATCACAAATTTCCTTATCATGAACGTACTAATATAGGAAATCAGAACTTGGTCTGTTCAAATCTTTCAAAGCATGTAAGAACTATTTCACATCTTTGAATAAAAACCCAGTTTCCCTTGATAAGATTGTAGAGACAAATGTGAAATAGAGCTATCTTTTAAATAAAAGTATAAATGTTGTAAAATCTTCAGTTACATCACTGATGTGTTTCTGGACTTTTCTATCAGTAGTATCATTAGAATTAATTGCGTATATATTGCTGTACTGCTATCCTCACCTACCCATATGTTAAAATCACCTGTCTTAACATCAACAAGCTGTTGTTTTAGTATTGCTTGCTGTACCAGTGCTTAGGACAGTGGGTCTACCAATTACTAAATATATGCTAGAACATTTTCTTCATCTTTGAATGTTGAGGAAGCTATAATTATATTTCCTTTTTTTCCCAGAGTGTCACAAAAATGAAACGACTTATCTTCCTACAACCTACCTTCTCGTTTCTTTTTGGAGGAAAATTTATAATATGGAGGAATTCATAATGCCTTGGACAAAATGTGCAGCTATTGTTTTTACTGAGAAGTTTGCAAGTACCTGTTTTATCCACATAGATATCCAAGTGCTATGGTTTAATGTATCTCCCAAATTTCACATGTTGGAAATTTGAGCCACAACACAGCAATGTTGGGGAGGGTGGGACTTACTTTTAAGAGGTGATTAGGTTATGAGGGCTCCGTCCTCATGAATGGATTAGTGCTGTTACAGAGGCAGTGGGTTTGTTATGAAAGGATGATTAGTTCAACCTCCTCCTTTGCAGTTTATTTAGAGATTGATTTTACTTTGTATGGAGGAAAAGGGAGTGGATTGTGGCACTGGAAAAATAATAAAAATAATTGTGATTACTCTCTTCTCAAACATTGAATGTTTGTCCACAATTTTTCATTGGTCTGTACATTCCGAATGTTTCATTGTCATTTACATATCTTTTATACTCTTAAAAGTTAAGCTGAGGCCCTCCTCATGCAAATGAAGGCCCCAAGGAGTAGAAATGCTAACTAGCCCAGAGCCAGAGACTGAGAGGTGGGAATTAGTTGAGGTGTTTACATTTCCTCACATTGAACTTTACTAGGTGGGCAATGCTGACCCTTGCTCTCATTAATTCATTGACCCCATATTATCCCATAAAAATTACTTAAGGAAATTTTTATTTGACAATTTGAGGATGTTATATGACCCTCAGTAGCAAGCCATACCATGTTTCTTTCTCTAACATTTATGCTTCCTTGAAGTTTTAAACTTTTGTCAGTCAGCAAACTGTTCACTAAATTCTTTCTGTGGGTAGGAAGCTCCTAGGATTTAAAGGAAAATAAAGATGCATGAAATATTGTTTTTACTTGGGAGGTACATTTTTGGGGAGGTAAGGCAACTACTCTAAAACCTTAAACAGTCACTCAGCTACTGTGTGATTCAATATGATGTCAGTAACATAGAGACTTCATGCTATTGGTGAATCTTCAGAAGGAGGGTTGTCCACAGGCAAACCCTAAAGCTGTTGGTATGTAGGATCTGTGCTTGGATTTAGAAGCAGCTGAAATATAGGTAATGAAAATTAAAATAGAGCTGAGGAGATCTTGGTTCTCACTCTAGACTTGACCTTGGGTAAGTAAAGGAATCGCTTGAGTCACAGTTTTCTCATCTGTAAACTGAAGCACTTGGGTATAGTTTTAGAGTCAGATGGATCTAAATGTAATAATTTGGGCAAGAAGGACTCCTTGAGGTAGGAAGTCTCTATGATAGGTGCCAATGATTCTTGCCTCCTGCTATTCATGGCAACATTGAGGGAATGTCACTTCCATAATTAGGTTATAAAATATTGGTACTTTTTTTCTTGCTAGCAGATGCTCTCTGTTGCTTTCTTGGCTTGCACACTTTGATAAAGCATGGTGTTATGTTGTAGGGGCCCCCAAACAAGGAACCGGGAGCTGCCTTTAGAAAAGAACTAGTAAAGAATTAAAACCATCAGTCCAGCAGCCTACAAAGAGATGAATGCTGCCAACAGCCACTGAGTAACCAGGAAGCACCTCCTTCCCTAGTCGAGACTGGAGATGAGACCACAAACACTGGGCCCACACTTTGATTAGAGCCTTATGAGAAATCATGAACCAGGGGACCCAGAGAAGTCATGACCAGGTTCCTGCCCTATAGAAATTATGAGATAATAAGTAAGTGTTGTTTTAACATACTATGTTTTAGAGTAATTTTATACTCAGCAAGAGATAATTAATACATCCCTTTAATTAAAAATATTGCTTAATATCACAAAATACTGTTTATTTATTATGGAACTAAGATAATATAGATAAGAAAAGGGAGAGGCATCTATTATGCTTGCTTCCTGGAAATAATCCCTGTTTGACCTTGATTAATCTGTTAACCCTTGTTAAATCTGTTAAATCATCTTCAGTGTGCACATGGGGCATGGTTTTGTTTCTCCGTGCATTTGATGTCATCTGATGGCTCTCAGGAATTTCTTAAAATTACGGTTCTACTGATAGTACTTTCACAAAGTTGTTATTTTATGCCATTGCTTGGGATTTGGAGCCAATTAGAAGGCAGATACTTGTGCTTATTCCTTTTTTAAAATTTTAACAGAGACGAGGGCTCACTGTGTTGCACAGGTTGATCTCCAACTCTTAAGCTGAAGCAAGTCTCTCACTTTGGCCTCCCAAAGTGCTGGGATCTCAGGTATGAGCCATGGCGCCTGGCCTAATTCTTCATTTTTTTTTTTTTTTTTTTTTTTTTTTTTGAGACGGAGTCTCGCTCTGTCGCCCAGGCTGGAGTGAGGTGGTGCGATCTCGGCTCACTGCAAGCTCCGCCTCCCGGGTTCACGCCATTCTCCTGCCTCAGCCTCCCGAGTAGCTGGGACTACGGGCGCCTGCCACCTCGCCCGGCTAGTTTTTTGTATTTTTAGTAGAGACGATGTTTCACCGTGTTAGCCAGGATGGTCTTGATCTCCTGACCTCGTGATCCGCCCGCCTCGGTCCCCCAAAGCGCTGGGATTACAGGTGTGAGCCACCGCGCCCGGCCTAGTTCTTCATTCTTAACTGGTGCTTTCTCTTTCTAACTTTTTTCTCCCTTGGTTTCAATGGCAATTGCATTGAACTTTTCTCCTGCCACTTTAGATTCTCCTTCTCAGTTCAGACCAGGTGTGGTGTCCTGGACTCCTTCGTTAGCTTTTCTTTTTATGCTCACCTCTTATGTATGAGGATTCTATTTTGGGGCTTTTCCTGATCTAAACTTGTGCATTCTCAAGGTTTGTCTAGCCTGCAGGTATAGTTGAAACTCCTATTTCTTGAAGTGCAGAGTATGAACCATGGCTGGAATGGCAAGGGATTTGAGGGAGTTCATAGTGATGCGATGAACTAATACCAAATTCCATGCTGAAAACTTCATATCTCCTTTCAATGTTTTTCCTATTCAGATTACATCATTATGTGTGAAACTTGAACACCTCTGCCATATAGGTGTTCTGACCAGTTCCCACTTAGTCTTCAAGGCTTTACCCTCCATCCTTTCCCAATGGTAAGAAAATTATAACTGTGATTTATAAGGCTCTATATTATAGTAAATTTTTGAAATCATAGTCGAGGCGCCGTGACTCATACCTGTAATCCCACACTTCTGGAGAACGAGGTGGGTGGGTCACTTAAGGCCAGGAGTTCAAGACCAGCCTGGTCAACATGGCAAAACCCCATCTCTACTAAAAATACAAAAATTAGCACAGTGCGGTGGCACACGCCTGTAGTCCTAGCTACTTGGCATGAAAATCACTTGAGTCTGGGAGGTGGAGGTTACAGTGAGCCTAGATCACACCACTGCACTGTAGCCTAGGTGACAGAGTGAGACTCTGTCTCAAGAAGAAAAAAAAAAGAAAAAAATTTTTTTGAAATCATAAAGGGTTTGACTGCAAAATTTTTCAATAATATAAACATGTAAAGAAAGTCCTCCTTCCTACCTTTCCCCAGTCCTACTCTTCCCCTTAGAGGTAACCACTATTAATAGTTTAGTGTGGTTTCTAGCTCTTTTTGTCTGCATTTACAAACATACATATAAATAATAGAATCTATATATGAATATGGTTCAGCAGTTAGCTTTCTCATTTCATATCTCATGGGCATCTGTGCACGCCAGGGCTTAAAAATCTACCACTTTTTTTTAGCAGTTGCTTTTTTTTTTTTTTTTTTTTTTAAAGGAGAAATCAAGGAAAGAAACTGACTTTCATGTCTCCAGGGTTCTTCAGAAATACGTTAGAGAAACTTTGTTTAATGCAGCAACTTGTCTTATTTTTATCCTTATTTTATAATACGTCCTTGAATACAATATCTACACTGTTTTTTTCAGGAGTAAGTTCAGGCAGAACTTCAGTAACTGACATTTCTTATATTATGTATTTATGTATTCATTTACTTATATCAACGCTCCTATCCCATCTTAATACATGTTAGTTTTTTGTGCTTATGACCCTCTGCCACCCACCTCTAGGACCCATTTATTAATTTGTTACATTTGAAAACATTAAAGTTTTCAACCATATTATTGAATTTAATTCTCAAAGTGAATCTGTGAGCTAAAAAAAAAAAAAAAAAATTATTTCTGTTTTACAAAGGAAGAAGTTGAGGCTTAGAGAAAATTGCCTAACTACCAACTGACTCGTATTATATTGCCTGTGTTCATACCCTCCTATCCCATCTCCTGTGAGCTTAAGATTTACCAGGGTGGGCTGGACATGGGCGTGGTGGCTCACGCCTGTAATCCCAGCACTTTGGGAGGCTGAGGTGGGCAGATCATCTGAGGTCAGGAGTCCGAGACCAGTCTGGCCAACATGGTGAAACTCTGTCTCTACAAAAAATACAAAAATTAGCCGGGTGTGGTGGAGCACACCTGTAATCCCAGCTACTCAGGAGGCTGAGACAAGAGAATTGCTTGAACCCAGGAGACAGAGGTCGCAGTGAGCCAAGATCATGCCACTGCACTCCATCCTGGGCAACACAGCAAGACACCATCTCAAAAAAACAAACAAAAAAGATTTATCAGGGTGAAGTCCTGCCATATATGCTCAGAATCTCTGTATCCCCCTCCTTTGACATAAAAACAGCTAGTCTGTTTCATTTTCTTTGGATGAATTAATTCACACTGATATATTCCACAGGTAGTGACTCATTATGTTACCTCTCCCAGAGTTACTACTACAGGAGTTGGTGAATTAACCTAAACAAATGAGAACCATAGTAGCAGTTGTTGTAGAAAATAATTTGAACTCGAATAGACTTTAGTGTATCGTATTTCATTTTTTGAGGCAGGGCCTCACTCTGTCACCCGGGCTGGAGTGGAGTGGCTCAATCTCAGCTCACTGCAGCCTCAACCTACTGGGCTCAATCAATCCTCCCATCTCAGGCTCCCAAGTAGCTGGGACCAAAGGTGCACAACACCAAACCTGGCTAAGTTTTATATTTTTTGTGGAGACAGGGTTTTGCCATGTTCCCCAGGCTGGTCTTGAACTTCTGGGCTCAAGTGATCGGCCCACCTTGGCTTCCCAAAGTACTGGGATTACAGGCTTGAGCCACTGTGCCCAGCCAGTTTTTGTGTATCTCAAACAATTTTACACAGAGTAGCCTTTTAATCCATGTCTCTGAACTAGGCCATACTTATATATAACTACCTCTATTATGTGTGTGTATGTGTGTATGTGTATATATATGTTTTTGTGTTGTTGGTATTTATTTTCAAAAGCCCTTCATGAAAATGACCAAGATATTTTTGGAAAACCAGTCCACTGAGACTTGTTCACTATACAAGTGCCATATGACTCCAGGGATTCCATTTTAATTTTTTGAATCTGAAATTTTTCATTGTTAAAATGGTGATTGAAAAATTAATAATAATTTCCTCAGGGGTCTTTGAGTTCTTTAGGAACCATTTATTGTTTCAGCAAGATATTCTCCTCCTTGTAGATGCACATGGCTGTTTAAGAAGCAATGGGGACCCAAAGAAGAACAAGACTTGCCCCTTGCAAAGAGTTTGCCTTCTCTTTCTTCTATATGAATGAAAACATGATTTTTTTCAAGAAGAGTATTACTAGTAAAATCTCTCATCTTTATTCAGAAAGGTGATTTTTTTTGAACAAATGACTAGCCTGCATTTTTATCAGTCTGATTTTTTTCACACCTGGGATGTTTTTGAATATATGTGGAAAGGCAGTGAGTGACTCTGGGTAGAAGGAAGTGTGTAAAGGTAGGTCAACAACATCGGTCGTCTGAATAGGGAAAAGGAGACAGGGAGATGAAAGAAAGGCCTGGGTGAACTAATTAATACATCAGAAGACTCATGAAACAGCTTCTCTGGTTTGCTCTAAATGAGATTTAATGAACTTTAGAAAACAAGCAAAAAAAAAAAAAATCCTAGAATTCCTTAGAGATGGATCTTCCAGTTTCTCCTGCAATCTAAGTTTGTGAACCAATCCCTCTTTAAATAATCTGTCTTGTAATGATAATACTATTAACAATGGTAGGGGTAATCATTGAAAGAATATTCACCATGAGCCAGGCTTTGTGCTGCATGCTACAAACAGATACTGTTCAATCCTTCACATACCCTTTGAGGCAGGTACACTTTACAGATGTGAACACTTAGTCACTTTACAGATGTGAACACTTAGTCTCAAAGCATTAACAACCAGCTCGAGGATAAAGAGCTGGGAAGGGTAAGAGTGAGAGCCACACCAGTGGGGTGGGGTGGGAGTGTCTGACTCCATGGCCCTCTTAACCGTTTATGTCTGTTGGTTTTTCCAACCCTGTGGGCAGAGCTCCCATGTTTTGAATGTGACATATGAGTGACAGAAAACTAAACATACAAATGAAGGCACTGCTTGGACTGCAGGGCCTGAACAGTCTTTGTAGCATTAACAACACTCATAATAAAGTAAATATTCCCAGGGTAAATAGTTTGATATTTTAATGTGTTCTTTATGCTAATGATCATTTAGTCAACCAAACTTAAGGAACATTCACTTTGTGAAACCCAGCTAGATATTATGTGTACTTACACAAGAAATAAAGGATTTCTGTGCTCTGCAAAGCAGTAATGAGGTGTTGATCCTGGGGAGATGGGAAGAGGATGAAAGGATATAGGAAGCTGGGATGCGTGTTTATCGTCACATTTATGTTGTTGGTGATTTGAGTATTCTGAAATTGATTAGCATTGTAAACAAACGTGCAATTGTTCAGTTGATTTCAACAAGATAAGCACATTAACCAAAAAATTCAGATCAAAAAGACTACTTTGCAATCTGAACTATTCTGTGCAACTTGCTGATCATTTTCCCCTGCACATCTTCCCCAGCTCCCACTCCATTTGCTTCCCTATTCCTTACATTTATTTGCCCTGGTGGAAAGAACATTGAACTGAAGGGAGCCATAAGCTATGGTCCCAATGCCACACACTAACTGTGTGACCCTAGTAAAATTTCTCTAGGGCTGTGATGGGTTGCAAGGATGGCCATGAATTCATCATCTTCTGCAGCCACATTCCTTGGTAGTCCCCTGCTGCCCTGATTCTGGGCTAAATCATGTGCTTTGCTTTGACCAATGGACTTTAGCAAATGTGACATAAGCAGAGCCTTCAAACATGCTTGCTCATTTTGAAGCAGGATATTTCCCTGACCCCATTGTGGGCAAGAACTGGAGTGCCCAGGTGGTAGAACTAGCCGGCTGATTCAGTGCTGTCAGGGCTATACTCCACCCACTTGCTTTGTCCCACTGCATTCCACCCCTCGCAGGAGGGGGAGCACAGGCGAGTGGGTACAGGAGCCAGGGTGAGTGCTTTTGGGTGCCAGTAGGAGCAAAACTCCATGTGGTCCCGTAGCAGCATCTAGGGGGGATGCCCATGACCTCTGAAGCCCCAGAAGGAGTGACACAGTGCTCTTTTAGCTTTGCCATCTGCAGATGGCTTAAGTGTTAGCAGCTCAGTGGAGGGTCAGTGTGACAGCCTTTTGCACCCACATTCATGGCCCCCAAGTTCTTGTCCAGCCGGGAGAAATGAAGTCACACAAACAATTTGAGGACAGTAATGTGGGGGATTTTATTGCCAATGAAAGTGGCTCTCAGCAGGAAGGGGAGTTAAAAAGGGGACAGAGTGGGAAGGTTGTCTTCTGCGGAAGTCTGACCATCCCCAGCCAGACTCCTCTCTGAAGCTACATTGTCAAGCTGTCCCTCTGAAGTCAAACTGCTTCTCTGCGACATCCAACCATAGTCTCCAATGTCCAGCTGCCTCTCCTCTCTCTGCCAGCTAATCCTGGGGTTTTTATGGGTACAGGAGGGGTGGTGGGGTGGGCCATGGGTGGTTTTGGAGAAGGCAACATTCAAGAAAGAAAACAGGTGTGTAAATTCTCACTTTGGGTCATGGTATCAGGCTTTTCAGCTTGAGGGTGGGGCCCTCACTTGGGACCTGCCCTCCCAGAATTTCTCTGCCTCCTGTCTCTATCGGTTTGGCTTGCCCTTTGGCTGCCCTTGGAACTCTGCCAGGTGAAGAAGCCCGAGTGAACCTACAGTACGATTAGATACATGTGACCCATTTTCCCTATCATCCTGGCCAGGCATATAAGCAAGGCCATCCTAAGCCAGCTAGGTGCTAGCTGCATCACTAAAGAGCCTGCCCAATATGAGCACAGCTAGACCAGATCAGAGGAGACTGCTTAGCTAATTTGCTAAATTGGAGCTAAAAAAAAAAATGCTGCTTTAAGCCCCTAAGTTTTGAGGTAGGTTGTTTCGAGCAAAAGACAACTGATTCTAATTTTAATAATAAGTCTAATTTTAATAATAAAATAGCAACATATCCATTGCCTCCCCCATCACATTGTTGGAAAAGTCTATGAAAGAATGCAGTGGCTGTGCATGAGTGGCTTCTTGTAGCGCTGGGCCCAACACAGTACCTGTGTTTCATTAGCGACTCAGTGTTGTACACGGAACAGGTGAATAATAATAAACTAGAAGTACAAGGTAACAGTAGTTGTAGCAACAGAATAACCAAATATGTAAAATTCCCCAAGTAAGATATTTCATTTTCTCTTTAAACATTTTAATAGCTGTGCCAGAGAAAATTGAAAAGAACAAAATGAAGCAGGTGATGTGAGTCACCTGGGTTAGTAACAGCTGGGAGACAGGACCAGTGGTTTCTCTGAAGTTCTCATGCCAGCCAGGGCAGCAGCCTGCACTTGTCTGGGGTTTCCCACTATGATCAGAAAGGTATTACCAATTGCATTCTCTCTCTTTGAGTTTGAAAGTTCAAATGATCAGACTTTTCTCACTTATTTGATTTTTGTCTATCTTTTTTTAAATACTCAGGATATGTGGGTTCATTCTAAATATCATTTTCAGTGGGGATGGTCATAGAGTCCATAATAAAAAAAATTGGTGAGTGCCAAATCTGGAGATATGGAAGAAGCCTTCACAACCCACAAAAGCAGCAGACACAGTCCATGACAACAGGGACTGCAAGGTCACAAATGACTACTAAAAGTGGTATAAATATTTCCTTAACTGAAAACATACTTGACCCAACTGGGTCTACGAAAAAAAAAAAAAAAANACCATTTAGAATTTCTCCTTTAATGTGTTGCCTCAGTGCGAACAGACAATGTCAAGACTGTGAGATGACGATACTGATTTTATATTGAAAAGCTGCATCAGGAGTTGCTGAGAAACATGAGTTGGGGGTGGTGACTTCTGAGGAAGCAAAATGAAAGGGCCACTATTGATAACTATGAGGAGAAGACTATTTGATGTCCACAAGGTAGGTGATAGGAGAAAGTGGTTGTTATTCCCTCCTCTAATTTCGTTTACTTCCCCACCATCATAGATACCCAAATTTCTCTCATCATTTAGGACCCAGTAAATATTTTCCCAATTTCTACAGCCCCAAATAGCTTCCACATTTTATCCGTTGATGGGACATTTATCTCTGTATTTCCTTTCTTTTATTAGAATTTGTTCTTAATGCTTTTTATATCCTATCAGATGCAAATTCATTGGGGTTAGGGATCATATCTAATATAGATTAATATCTCTCATAGCACTGAAAACTGTAATTCCAGTGTTCAGACATCTGCCGAAGTCTTTTTGAATCAGTTGATAGAGGCATCATACAGTTTAATTTTGGCAATAATTCACTGGCTCTCTGGACTTAATGGGATTTATAATAGATGTCCTGAGTATGAGCCTACACACTTTCCAGTTCAGTGACTAGTTCACTTTTGAATAGCCTGTTTCTATTCTACTGAAGTGTGTAAAATTTACTAGAGGAATCTTACTGTTCATGCCTCTTCTCTATTGAGGTTGATATGGTGCTGTAGTTTTAAGAGCTGATAGTGCCATGGTTTTCTTTCTGTACTAAATACTGTGGTAAGGGAGAGGTAAAGATTAGGCATGATATCTTCCTGGGAAGCCACCTGGTTTTTACAGTTAATCTCTCACTGAAAGAATTCTGTTCCATCCTAAAAAGATACACAGACTTTTTAAAACAAGCATATCTGGAATAGAGGTACAAAGCAGTTACCCATTCTGGAATCTGAGTTTCCTTATCATCAACTTACTTTCTCATGGAAAGTTCTGAAAGCTGAGGCATATTCACAGCTCTTTCTTGGGACAGCAAGTGAGTGGTATCTCAGAAAAGTGAAAGACGAGAGAGAGAGAGAGAGAGAGAGAGAGAGAGAGAGAGAAACAGGAACCTTAACTATTAATGTCAAATGAATCATAGAGTTCGAAGTTAATGATGCCTAAATAGAGAAAAGTCAAAGGCCAAATCATAGAGGCTTGTTCAGCAAGTAGATTGTTAGATATTCAGTTTAGATCATTTACATAATTTTTTCTTCTCCTATACTCATGATTTGCTTGACCTTTGTAACATTCCTTTTTTTAAAAAAATTGGGGGCATAGCACCTAGAAAAGGATTATCTATTTTGCCTATTTCTTTTTTCACCCCATATATAGTTATTAAATGAATTGGAATTTTTTCCAGTTAAATAAAGAAAGAAAATATAGAATTCTGTCAACCCAAGCACCTGGCAATTACTGCTTGCAAACATGTGACATGGGCTATTTTTTGTTGGGATTACATTGTCTTTCTTCAGAATCAACAGATTATTAGTTATACTTTCAGTAAGGATTGAGTAACAGTAAGCATCCATTTTTAACTTATAATGTATTCATAGTAAATAGTGTTGGTTTTCTTCTAAGAGTTTATAATTTATGGAAATGTTAATACTTTAGCTCCAGGGCTAAGCTTAATTGGAAAATTAGCATATATGTTTCTAGTAACGTTTTTCATTAGAAAATAAAAGCAAGGCTCAGCTTTTGAGAGCAGCACTAATGAGGACCTTTGGTTAAATTATTTGAATATGATGCCAGATTTCATATTTTTCTTTTCCATCTTGTCATTCGCCACATTAGGCCAAAAAGTAGTCGTATTTCCAAAGTTTCTAAATTGTATTTTTTTAGTCATCAGTGAATCAGGGAATATTAAATAGTAATTTAAAATGTAAGCTTTAGAAATAAAACTGTGTTTGAATCATAGCCCTATAACTTACTTCCTTTGTGAAAAAATTGGAAAGATTTTTAACTTTCTAGATTGTTTTCTTATATGTAAAACAGGGCCCCTAATAATGAGAATATGGGCTTCATAGAATTATGTAAGGATGAAATGGAAAGATGCATGTAAAGCCCTACTGCAGTGTATACTGTGCACTCAACACTCAGTGTTAGCCATAAGCAGTAACAGTAGTAGCAGTAGATACATTTTAAAAAGATGCTTGGTGTACCCTCAGGCAGCTCCTTAGCATCAATCCATAAAGTTTCTGTAGGATTAATCTCACTGCTAGTTTTAGTGCTGGTTCCTGCTTTGCCTAATCTAATATCTTTAGTCACTCTGGTCTTGGGGGATTGCTTGAAGAGTATTTCTCATCTAGTTAGGTCAAATTAGCTTCAGGCTCAAGACTTTATCTGTTAAAGGAGAGTTGCCTTTTACTATTATTATTTTTAGTTTTAAGTTTTGTGGGTACATGGTAGGTATATACATTGATGGGGTACATGAGATATTATATTTAATTTATTTATTTGTTTTATTTTTTTGAGACAGAGTCTTGCTCTGTGCCCAGGCTGGAGTGCAGAGGAGTGATCTCAGCTCACTGCAACTTCTGCTTCCCAGGTTCAAGTGAGTCTCCTGCCTTGGCCTCCCAAGTAGTTGAGACTACAGGTGCCCGCCACCACACCAGCTAATTTTTAGATTTTTAGTGGAGATGGGGTTTCACTATGTTGGCTGGTGTCATGTTGTTGACCTCAGGTAATCCACCTGCCTTGGCCTCCCAAAGTGCTGGGATTACAGGTGTGAGCCACTGCACCCGGCTAGGTTTATATATTTCTGTTCACATTTGTCTACTAGACAAATTTTTAAAAATTTGGTTACATTCTATTGTAGTCTAGCACATAGAAAAGTTCACAAAACATAAAGGTACTGTTTATTTAAAAATTATGAAACAGACACCCATATATCCACTACCCAGGTCTGAGACAGGATACTGCCTGCATGCCAGAAGTTCCTTCCTCTTCATACCCTCCCCTCTCAGCCTAATGCAAACTGCAATCCTGACCTTATGATGATGATCAAGTCCTTGATTAGCTCTATTGTTTTACCACCTCTGCAGAGGTGTGTACCTCTAAACACCATAGATTAGTTTTGCTTGTTTTTGAAATTTATGTAAATGAAGTCATTCCATATGTCCTTCCGTGTCTTGCTTCTTTTGATTAATGCTGTTACTTGCTTTGGATAGCTATAATTGATTCATTTTCATTGACAGGTACGTTTCCATTTTATAAGTACAGTGTTTAAACAATTTACTATTGGTACTTATATCAGTAGAAACTCAGTTTCTCCAGAAACACAAATTTTCAGGGCCATAAAATAAGCATATCTTCAATTTCAGTGAAAGAGACCTAAATCATTTTCAAAAGTGCCAGGAACCATTTAACCCTGACACAGCTGTATTTGAGTGTTCCTGATGGTCCATATCCTTGCTAGCACTTGTTATTGTCAGACTTTTAATTTTTGTCAGTCTGTGGGTATGTGACAGAATCTCGTTATGATTTCCACAATTTCCATTTTCTGATTACTAATGAGGTATTTATATATAATCATACATATAATATGATTCTATAATAAATATAATCATAATCTATGCTTTATGTATAATATGTAACACGTTTTCATATTTTTTAGCCATTGGATTTCTTTTGTATGAAGTGCCTGTTCAAGTCTTCTGTCCTTTTTTTTTTTTTAACTGTGTATTTTTTTTCTTATTGCTTTATAGAAGATTTTACATACTTTGGACCTGAATGTTGGCTGGTTTTATGGGCTGCAATAGATTTCCCCACTCTTGGGTATTTTTAAACTTTATTAAAATGTACTTTTTGATGAGTTATTAATTTTAATAAACTAAGATATGTCTAATTTCTGCTTTTGATGACTTATTAAAGAAAGCTTTTCTTACCCTAAGACCTTGAAGATAGTTTCTCATATCCTTCTGAAAGCTTTACAGATTTGTCTTGTATTTACATTAAGTATATAACACATCAGGTGTTGAGTCTTTAATGTGAAGTGAAGATGCAATTTCATTACTTTCAAAATGAATACATACTTATTCCAGAACCATTAACTGCAAACAACTTTGGAGGCAATACGGAAGAATAGATCAGAGGGGAAGTAGAAAGACAAGTCTGGAATCTGCTGGAATCATTCAAGTGAAAGAAGATGAGAGCTTGTATTAGGATCATGATAATAGCAATGTTGGGGGTGGGGGTTGAAGAGGAGTTTAAGGTAGTTGGTAAGAATGTCAAATCTTTGCTTCAAAATGATGTAAGGAAATAGGCTTTAAGGGAGAAAGATTACATGAATATACCGAAGATAGGACAGCAAATGGAAAGAAACTTCTTCAAAACAGTCTACCCACAGGCTATGTGGAAACTTACAACAGTAAAGTTTCAGAAAGTTAAAAAAATCAAAAGCATAGAGACCTTTGAAAGAATAGAAGATTTGCAGTTGATCTGAAACTGGTGATTGATGATAAATGTATTAACATAGGAATTATGCATGGCTCCACTTTGTTTAATATTATTTTTCAGTTTTTGACATTCTTAGCAATAGGTTTTTCAACTTTTACATCTGATGCATTTCAAGTAACTTGATGTCGGTTTGTAATATCATAAGTCTTGCTGAAAATGCATTCAGATATTTTCAATTGATAGTATCTTCCAAGGTTTGACTCAGCCATTGTTTTCTAACAAAGTCTCATATTTTTTTCTCATATGTGAATTTTTTTTCTTTAGTAAGTTAAGGAAAAGCAGATCAGACAATAACTGCTAGTATGGTTCAAATTTATATTTGGTCTCATTCCTGTTAAGAGATTGATAAGATACATGCTAGTTTGTGACTGCAAGTTGATTATGAGAGAAATTTCATTTGCTCTGAATTGCATGAATATTTAATGTAGTAATTGCACAGATATTTCACACTCAAGATCACACCTTCTACTGCCATTTCTTGGCCTTCTGAGTTCTGCGCTTTTGAAAGAGATGAGCCCTCTGGAGCATGACAAATTTGAATTAAAGGTATTTTGCAACAGGATGTTATTTTATCTTTCAAAAGCTGATATAACCCGTAGGTTCTCTTTTCTTAGTTTGGGACTCATGGGCTTGAGAACTACTAATGTAAATTCTACTCTTAGGCATGTGACATGACAAACAGAAAAAGAGAAAACTCAAATAATTGCTCACAAGATTAAGAAGGCTGCAAGATCCATAATTAAGACTTTTAAAAAATGATGCAGTGAATTATAACCTGGTTTTTCTTTTTTTTTTTTTTGAGACGGAGTCTCCCTCTGGTCGCCCAGCAGCTGGGAGGTGCAGTCGCGGCCGCGCATCTCCAGCCACGTGCCAAAGCTCCGCTCCCGGGTTCACGCCATTCCTCACTGCCTCAGCCTCCGAGTAGAGCTGGGATTAGCAGGCGGTCGCCCCACCCTCACCCGCGCTAGCTTTTTTTTGATTTTTTTTTTTTTTTTACGTAGCCGACGACGGGGGTTTCACCGTGTTAAGCCAGAATGGTCTCGATCCTCCTGACGCTCATGATGCTGGCCGCCTCGGTCCAAAGTGCTGGGATGTCACAGGCGTGAGGCCCCGCGCCCCGCCATAACCTGGTTTTTCAAAAGCAGTGGTGGCATTTACAAATAAGAAGAAAAAAATGAAATAATAGGAGGTAGGAATAGATGCAAGTTAGAAGTCAGATATACCAAAACTTTTTTCTTTGTGTGTGTGTGGTCATGGAGTGGGTAGGGAAAATCCTTTTAACTGTTTGGCGGTTAACTTTCGCGGTGAAACATTAAATCTCTGAAGCAGTGGGGCAGGATGCCTAGAGAAGAAACAGATCCTGAGTGTTCCTTTAGAATGTGCTGCATGTTAATAAACAGATCTGCACGTGATGTAGCTGGTGTTTTCTAGGCTCAGGACGAGTGAAAAATCACAAGATCTAGACTGAAGTTCACCCTCAATTACATTTTTGGATATGTCGTTTCATCTCCATGTCTTGCCTCCACAGAATATGTTTCCCTATAGATCTATAACTATTTTTTAACTGTTTACACAGCCGTGGATTAAAGGATTTTTTTTTTTTTTTTTGAGATGGAGTCTCACTCACTCTGTTGCCCAGGCTGGGGTGCAGTGGCACAATCTCAGTTCACTGCAACCTCTGCCTCCTGAGTTCAAGTGATTCTCCTGCCTCAGCCTCCCAAGTAGCTGAGACTACAGGCACCCACCACCATGCCCAGCTAATTTTTGTAGTTTTAGTGGAGACAGGGTTTTACCATGTTGGCCAGACTGGCTTCAAACTCCTGGCCTCAAGTGATCCGCCTGCCTTGGTCTCCCAAAGTGCTGGGATTACAGACATGAGCCACTGCATCCAGCCTAAAGATAATTCTTTAGTCATCGAAAATCTGGTTTTGGATCGACTGCAGACTCCTGTGGCTCTATGTAAGTTTTTTATCTGCTCATTTTTCAATATTCATAAAATGGATGTTTCCAAATGAATGAGCCAGTTACACACTTGCACAAGAAACAGTATTAGGTGTGGAGTTTGGTATAGCAAATTACATCAGGGCCTGTAGCAATCTGGGCTCTAGAGAAACCACATAGTAGGTTTAACAGGAAAAGTTTAGTATAAAAATTTCAAACTCTAATAAAAAAGTAACCATAGATATAAGAAAAGGGAGGAAACATTTGGAAGGGGTTGAGATCTCTTGGATGAGGTTTGCCTTGGCCACTCGGTAGCAGAGAAAGTTAGCTGGTATGGAGTTGTGTGCAAACACTAGGCAACCCTCGGGATTGTAGCTGGGAACAGGTGATCAGCAACTGGTGCAATGGGGGTGCAGTGCTACGTGGCTGTGGGACAAGAGGGCCTTCAGAGTGCATGGGATGCACTGGGGCAGGGGTCTGGGAAAAGCTTCTCAGGGCTGAGGACAGGTTATCCCCGGGCCAAGTCTGCAAGGTTGCCGAGGGATTGTGTCCTGGTCCTGTGGTTTGGTCAGGCTCCAGCGTGGCTGACACTCAACTCCTCTGCCTGTGCTGCAAATCACGGAAGCCTCTTTTTCTTGGAATCTTCCTCCAGCGCCCTCTACTGACACAGTTTAACATCACTGTCACTTTAAAGGAGAAAGGCTTAAAGGAACTGGTGGTTGATCACAACGCACTGTATTGAAGGGTGTATTTGCACCCGTATGACAATAAATTGATACCTGACCCAGGGTCCAAAAGCAGTGAAGAAGGCCAATAACAGCATCACAAAAAAAGCTGGAGGCTATTTTCAATCTATGAAAAGAGAACCTTTAAAAGTTCCCTTTTGAATATGCTGACGATCAAACTTTTTTTATCTCTTGACCAAAGACCAACATTTCTTGATATTTCTTAAGTGTATCATGACATATTAATTCATGCATTTCTAAATAAATTACAGCAATTTCTTATCTGTGTATTTAAAGATAAATGAAAGCCTTACAGAGTCCTATTCATCTAAGCATATCCAAATAACCAAAAGTAATGAAACCCTTCAGTCTCTGGAAAACAATAAAGGGAATGCAATTCATAAACTCAGGTAATATTCCTCATGCTCCTTTTCCTGCTTTGTCTCAATTCCCTTTCATATCATTTTTGTTGGAGCCTCTCATCTGTGTGTGACCCTCCACCCTCCACACACAATCAGAAGTTCACAAAACAAACCCTCTGTCCTTTTGAATCCCACAGCGCACTTTCTTCTCTCGGTTTCTTTCTCCTTCTCCGTTAACTGGCCTCTCTTTTTGTTTTCGTCTCTTCTACTCACTTTTCGATTTCCCCTTAGGCATCCCTCTCTTTTCTTTTGTATTTTTAGGTTCAATTGTTTTCTGCCCATTTTCTTTTTCAGCTTGCAAGAGTCCTTGAGCTACTTTGTCAGAGACAATCTCCTCGGAAGGCAGAGGTGGGAGGAGCAGTAAATGCGGCCGCTTGTTCTCTTCATGGGCGGTGGGAGGGTCGGCTCCGAACATTAACTCCTTAGAAATCCTGTCCCCTTCACACCATCTCCTCATAAATCTTTGTTGGTTCTTGCAAAGAGATCAGATATTCAATATTTAAATCTTTCAGAAGTTCTGGAATTTACGACCTAAGACCACCTTATTCTTCGTTCTCTTTGCTGGGCTGTACCTAATTTCTCTTGGTTTCTTGGGAAGTGCAGCCAGGTGAAGTGTGAGCAGACACACACACACACACACACACACACACACACACATATCATTCTCCCATCTGGAAAATGTTGACATCTTCATTATTGTTAAATCTTTGCCCTCTAGTATCTCTGCTCCTTATAACTTGCAAAAAACTGTGTCCCCTAAGTACAGTCTTTGCAGTTCTGTGTTCCTTTTAGGTGTTCTGCAAACAACTGCAATACTGCCAGGTAGCTGCACCTGGTGGGTGCAGAGATCCTGTTTGGGCTCAGTCTGTCACCTTGGAGGCACACCAGGAGGCACACCAGAAGGCACAATTTTATCCTGAACCATAAAGCTCCTTTTACTTACTTACAAACCGGGAAAATGAAGTTGGCAGTGTTCAAATACATATTTTTAGTTCATTATTCTTCTAGGAATTATATAGGATTTTATAGTTTGAGTGGAAATCAGCAAGAATTTACTTTCTAAATGTGGTAGCCATTATGAAATATGTTAGCTACCTTTCTCTTCTGGGCACATTGTAAGATTGGGCTTCCTGTGGATCAGGTGACTGGCATCTAATTGCCGGTGCAAGACTCTTCAGAGCTGTCTTTTCTCTTTGACTCAAGGACTGGACATGTAGGAGATGGTGGTTGCTCCATCAACAAGGTCTTAGAGTGGGATGATATAAAGCAGAAACTTCAGCCACTCTGGGAAAGACATAGCACATAGGTGAGAAATAAGCCTCTGTCGTTCTAAGCCACTGAGATTTGGGGGTTGTTACTTAGTATAACTTTGCTCATTCTAGCCAATTCCCTAAACACGAACTTTTCTCTTTACCCTAATGATAATTGTTTTTGCCTTGGATGCATATCTTAACTAATTATACAGAGTCAGTGCTATTGTGCAAACTTCCCCATTTTGTGATGTTTCTGCCATCTTTTTGAAGAAACATTTGTTGAATATTGTAAGTGAAATTATTTTTAAGGCAAGGATCCCCATCTGTAGACCTAGATGGGATCTTTGATATAAATATATTACTAGAGTGTTAAAAGCAATTTAACACTTTAGTATGTTAAAATTATTGCAAATGCAGAACTTTCTATTAATGTATATCTAATTTAATTTTCTGCAGGTGATTTTATGCATTCGTTCTTCATTCATTCATGTATTCATTAATTTAAGTTTTTGTTCAATGAAGTATTATTGAATGCCAGGGCCTGGACTAGGCTGGAGATATCAGTGTGAATAAGACATAGTACCTACCATCTTTATAATGAAGTTATTAGTCCATTTCTTGTTTATAAAGACCAGTAATGGTTAAAAGTACAGTAAAACAGAAGGACATTTCTAAATAATTTGCCTTTAAATATGTGTCATATCTTGGGCATTATAAACTGTTTTTCAGCTGATGGAAGTAATTTTAAAATGTCGTGTGTTAGAGTCGACAAGCTTCTTGTCGTTTCTACCTACCTTTGTCTGTTACAAATTTAAGACAGCTAACTCAAAGTGCTGTCAATATGTAATACTAGTCTTTATGGATATTTGGTTATAATTGAAAGAACTGATCTGGAGATACAACTGTAAATTGACGAATTGAGGAGGTGGATAACTTTGTATTGTAAAGTTGTTTCTTTTGTGGATGCCAAATGACCTGATGTTGCATATTTTCTCATATATAAAGATACTTAAAAAAAATGCTTCCCCACTTAAGTGGAGCAATGGCAACCCTGAGTGGTTGAACTTGTTCATTTTAGGGCTACTTTACTCATGAGATGTCTTACTGATGTCTACTGTGTTTTGTTTCTGGGTGGCTTCCCACCATTGGTTTTAAAAAACTGCAGATGATGGTTATCAAGATTAAAAATATGAATTATGGAAAAGTGACACAAAAAGAACAGAGCCCTCACAGGTTGGGGCCTGCTAAGGTAGAATATAGATAGGAAAATGAAACAGAAAATATTTGCTGTGTAGGTGATGAGTTTTCAAAGTAAGAAATGCAGTGGTTGGGTCAAGGATATGATAATGAGAAGTCTTTCTCATAAACATCCTTCCTAGGCTGCTTTTCAGGTAAGTGCTTCTTTTCAGACCAACTTACTCATCACATCTTCTATGAGACTATCTATGTATTCTCTTCCCCCACCCACACACATCTCAGTGATAATCCTAAAAAATTTTGAAGTGTGACAAAATATATTCCACGATGTATGCATACCTGAATGTAAAATTAATATTTGGGAAGAGAGTACCATTCTATCGCATACATAGAAACATTTAAATATGAAATAAATACTGATTACTCTTCTCCTTTATTTGACGCCAGGGATGTTCTTGTTTTTTTTTCTATTGCGGTTTTTATCCCAAATTTTTGCCAAGACTTCACATAAAGGTTTGGTAGCTCATGAGATCAGGAATATAGCAGGCTGAACTAGGCTCTGGGGGATATAGTGATAAAATACAGCCTATTGTGTTGATGTTAATACTGTCCTCAATACTAGAACTAGAAAAGCATTATACTATAGTAAATTTGACTCATACCAAGAGGCACAGGTAGGAAAGGAGGTATACAGGTCATGTTGTTTTCCTGCCTATATTTTTTGCCTAATAAATCTTTAGAAAAGCACTGTAGATCATGGATAGTGACAGAAATGGGAAGAAGAAGAGGAGAGAGCATGCTAGGTGTCATTCTTTTGTTGGATGGCACTTTGTGGAAGCCAAGAAGAATGGATAATATTTCAGTGTAAGTCACACTTACCATGCATAAAAAGTAGAATTAAAAAGTATTAGAGAAATTACAAACTAGCTGAGAGATCATAGACTTCTTTCAAGAACTACGGATGCTCACAGGTAGTGCTATCTGCCAACAGCCACAGATAAATAAAAGAATTCCATTCAGTTTCTTGCTGACTTCTAGGGAAAGCCATTTGAGCCCACATATAACACACACTAACAAATCCATTAACCATCTGCTCTAAAATCAAGGAGCATAAACATATAAGCCTTTATCCAATAAATGCAATAAATGCTCAAAAGCACATTAAAAAAATTTAAGTTCTGAGGTACACGTGCGGGTCTGTTACATGAATATGTTGCATAATGATGAGGTTTGGGTTTCTACTGTGCACATCACCCAGATAGTGAACATAGTACCCAGTAGGTAGTTTTTCAACCTTCACTCCCTTCCCTACCTCTCCCCTTTTGGCTTTCCCAATGTTTATCTCCATCCCATGTTCCTACATTCCTACACATTCCTACATCAATGTGTACCCATTGCTTAGCTTCCACTTATAAGTGGGAATGTGTGGTATTTGGTTTTCTGTTTCTAACTTATTTCACTTACACTAATGACCTCCAGCTCTATCCATCTTGCTGTGAAGGACATGACGTCATTCTTTCCGATGGCTGCGTAGTATTCTATGGTGTATACGTACCACAGTTTCCTTGTCCAGTCCACCGTTGATAGACATTTAGGTTGATTCCACGACTTTTCAACCGGGAATAGTGCCCAAAGCACATTTCATTCCTCCGTGGATACCACCAAAGGTGAGACAGAGCATCAGAAAGGAAGAGCAGGCACAATGTTTGTGGTAGCCCATGAACAATGCTTTCATTCCAGCTGGTTGGCTTGGAACTTGAGCATTACCTAGCACCAGTGCAGATAGCAACTTTGTCTTTCTCATTAAACCATGCTCATAGTTCTTTAATGTTGTCCTTAACTTGAACGCTAATTTGAAGAGAATAGCTCCAGTTGGCCATCACTCATGGAAAGCCTCTGTTGGTTACAGTGATTTTAATATAGCAATACTACCTCACTTGACACATGCTAAAGGTAGTGGAATTCAAGATGAGGGCTGGAATGTGGATGCTCTGAAAATCCCTCCTAACGCACTTCCAGACTGACTGCTTCCTCCAGTTCCACCTGGGCTACCCAGTGGAAAACTTTTTTGTTTTTTTTTGGAGACAGAGTCTCACTCTGTTGCCCAGGCTGGAGTGCAGTGGTGCAATCTCGGTTCATTGCAACTCTGCCTCCTGGGTTCAAGCAATTCTCCTGCCTCAGCCTCCCGAGTAGCTGGTGGGACTGCAGGTACAGGCTACCATGCCCGGCTAATTTTTGTATTTTTTGTAGAGAAGGGGTTTCACCATATTGGTCAGGCTGGTCTCGAATTTCTGACCTCAGGTGATCCACCCACCTTGGCCTTCCAAAGTGTTGTGATTATAGGCTTGAGCCTCTGCGCCCAGTGGAAGACTCTTGTAATAATTTTAACTTGAGAATGAAAAGTCTTGCTGTGTCCGTGTTCTCACAATGTCACCACCATTCTTAGGGATGAACTGGTCTACGTATGCTGGAGAACATATGGAAGTTAATAACGGTGCACTTTGTGGCTTCCTGCCTCATGTTAAAGCACTCAGAGTGTAGCTTCAAGAAGTCTTTAAGATGCAGGGCTATTCCTACATCAATACTATCTGTATTCATTATTCATCATTTAACAATCCACAGGTATTTACTGAGTGCCAACTGTGTGCCAGGCCTTATGTTAGGTATTGTGATAAGTTAGTGAGCAAACACAGACACATACATTCCCCACCCCTGGGCCCTTCCTTGTGCTGTAAAGCCTTCCATTTTTCTTATATTTATTCTACCAAAACTTCAAGGCCAAGCTCAAGTCCACCCCTTCCTTATGAATCTTTTATTTACTACTGCTTCCTAGAGGATTTTCTTTAACACATATTTGGCATTTAATTATATCTTATCTATGCTTCGTGTGTGTCTCCTACTTCATCTATGGCCATGTAAATTGCTCGATAACTGCTGCTAATGCATTGCTTTCTTCTCTACATCAAGTTATTATATGGACAAAGGGGACAATTAAAAAAAGATGCTTTGGGCACATACCACTGGAAAAAAAAGGCAGTTAAAATTTTGACATCTGGTAAGAATATCCTGATCTGTAACAGGAAAGAAAAAAAAAAATAGCTCATCCGTGGAAGCAAAGTAACAAAGGTTCGGTAAGCTCTATAGTTTTGTAAGAAAGATAATGACCTTCTCTAATTTGATTTAAAAATTCTATATTTGTATCTGAACCGTATTTAGTTTACTTGCAGTCTCTGTATTTGAAAGTTGACAGTATCTCTCAGTCTTACTGTTTGTTTTTGACTCTTTTACTACATGCCTGCTGCATGCAAATATGTTTTCTGTGTCCGAAGCAATAACAAGATATTTAAAAGAAGGATACCCCATGCCAAAATAATTCTGGTTGGCTGTCTATCACATAAATTTATTCCTCTGGAGAAAAGGGCTATTTTTCTCATTTGCTTTAATGGTGCTCAGAGCAGGTAGCTGTAATTTTTTTGGGGAGGTGGGATGGGTCTTATGCTTATCAACCCTCTTGGTGTTTATTTTGTTATGGACCGTTAAAGAGTGAGGTTGATAATGTTTCATCATTATGCAATCATGCAGGGAATGAATTTCTCCTCTAGAGAAATGGAGTCAAAAGACTTACTTTTCTTCATTTTCTGAACTAATGGATCATTTAAAAGCCATTGGGCTAGAGTATCTTAAAAAAACAGTTTCTTAGAGTATCTTCAGGAAACAGTTTCAACAACCCGAGTATCTTCTTATCTAATTTGTAACCAAAATAAAATAAAAGATAAAAGATTTGGTGAGAAAATTTGTAGCAGTCAGTCATTGCTTCTTTGCTTCTTCACAGAGTGTAGCTTGGCTGCAGCATTCAATAGCACCTACACAGGAACTCACTTCCAGTTTTAGGATAAGACTATTGCAGTATTCTGATTGGACACTAAAATAATTTAATCCACAGAGATAAACAAAACTACCTGGATGAGGATGAATAAGTTACTGCAATGGTCAGAGTTGTCCATTTGTATTTAAACCAATTAGATAGTAGTGAATTAACAGAAGTTTAAACTGCAAAAACTGAGAAAGATGTGGTCATTTCAATATTTTCTAAATGAAATAAATCCTTTGAAAAACAATACATATCATTTATATTCAATGGTTTTGAACTTTGTGTATCTTAACAAAAGTTAAAATAGCATTTTCATAATCCCTTGTGCATATCACATATTAGGTGCTTTATGTTTTACAGAAAATAGCACATATTTTCTAACTCATAAATATTTTCACTGACGAACACATAGCTTGTCAGAGAGCAGGTAAAAAGAATGAAGTGATTAAGAGCATGTACCCTGGGGTCAGACGTCTAGAATCTGACCCTTCCTATCTATGTGGATTTGGAGATGTTGTTCAACCTCTGTAATGGGTTGAATGGTGGCCCCCAACAAGGTATGTCTATGCCTGTACACCCAGAATCTATGAACATGACCTTATATGGAAAATAGTCTTTGTGGACATAATTAAGTAAAAGATCTCATGATAAAATTATCCTGATGTTTGCATGGGCCCTAAATCCAATGACAAGTGTTTTTATGAGAATGGCCAAGGCAGATTTGAGAGAGATACCCAAAGGAGAAGACAATGTGAAGACAAGGCAGAGATTGAAGTTGTGAATACACAGGCCAGGAAACTCCCGTAATCAACAGAAGCTGGAAGAGGCAAGTAAGAATCCACCCTAGAGTCTCTGTAGGGAGCAGGGCCTTGCCAACACCTTGATTTTGAACTTCCGCCTACAGATCTGTGAGATAATACATTTCTGTTATTTTAAGCCACCAAGTTGGTGGTAATTTTGTACAGCAGTATTGGGAACCTAACACAACCTTCCTAAAGTGGAATTTTCTTAACTGCAAATGGAGATAATAACTTCAAAGAGTTGCATTGAGAAGTGAGAGAGATGCTTAGTGCATATAAACAGCTTAGCACAGTGTGTGGCATGTGGTAAATATTCAATGGATTTTAGAAAGTATTAGTATTCTTGTTCAGCTGATTAATTTTACAATAACACATTGAATGATGACTAAAAATATATAAATAGTAATAATTTTATTCTCCCTTTAGAAAATATTTGGAATTTGTTGGCTTGCCATTTTCTGTAGAAGACATCACTCCATTTCTGCCTGCAGTATACAAATATGCAACATCGTTATTCTTCATTGCTGGTCCTCTATTAATTATCAGAGGTTCAGAGTTAGGAGAAAAATCTATCTTTAAGGTCTCCTAATTCACCTCAGCCTTTATATTCTACACATTTCATGATAATCAGGCTCAATGAGAATTCCATTTCCCCCACCCCACCCCTCATTTCCTAACCCTCACTTCTCTCCTTGGAGCAGCAACAAGTTTTTGTATCTGTTGGAATAACTGGTATAAAACACACACACACACACACACACACACACACACACACACACACACACACATATATATATGGTTTTTTTAACCTGCCACTCAGGAGTAACACTGACTGAGGAGCTCTGAGCCCAGGCCATCAGACAGTACATTTGTTAGTATTCAATCACTGGCCAGGAACAGGTTATTCATTTTTCTCATCTGCTCTTTTCATCTGAGTTTCTAGTTAGCAACACTAACCTCATATCCCAATATTGAGAAATATGCCATACTGGTGTTATATATTTCACACCTATAATATGTGGCAGGGTGTTTGTCAAGGTGGTTGGCCACTTGATAAATGGATGGAAACGTTTGGGAACACCCTGGTCTAGCAAAAGAAACAATTGTCTTTTCTTCACTATTTTTGTCTCCAGTATAAAAATATGGGTGGTTTTCCTTATGTTGTTGCTATTTGTGAATCATGACTAATATCCACATCTTCTTTGGCAAAATGAGAACATATGTGAACTGGAAGTCCAGAGAACTGGCAGCCAGGCATAACTCTTAGAAGTCTTTGGCAGCCTCTTTCTACATGCATGGAAGAGAGGATTTATTCTAGGGTCTGCTGACTTGGGGGCCTCAGAATTGATTTATGCTGGCTTTAAATTTGAGGACTGAAGCATGGAAGAGCTCATGTATGAGGGTATTTTGGAGGAGATAGGAGACAGAGAGAGGCAGAAGTCTGTTTGTTCGGGGAAATGAGGCTTTTTCTTGGTGGTGACTGGGGCTATGATTTCTCCACTGCTCTTTGAGTCTAGGCAGAAGTACAGTAGAAAACATGGACAAGTCATCTCTTTTGCATTGAGATACATAAAAATGACACCCAGATGAATGAAAAGGACAATCCAATATAATGTAGGCAAAGAGAGATGATATTAAATGAGAAAAACCACATTGCATATACGGAACATGATCTAAAGCTCTGAGAGTCTGTAGAAACAGATAAAGCATTGGTATTGTAAACGAGAAGCATTATAAATATTAACCTAGAGTTTAAAATGAATAGAAATAACCAAGATGTCCTTCAATAGGTGAAAAGTTAAACAAATGTGATATACTATGGAATACTATTCAACAATAAAAAGGAACAGACTATTTATTGCAGCACTACAATAGCCAAGATATGGAATTGACCTGTGGGGTGAATGGGTGAAGAAAATGTGGTATATATACATAATGCAATACTGCTTGGCCATAAAAAGGAATAAAATTCCCTCATTTGCAGCAACATGAATGGAACTAGAGGTCATTATGTTAAGTGAAATAAGTCAGAAACAGAAAGGTGAATATCACATGATCTCACTCATATGTGGGAACTAAAAAAGTTGATCTCATGAATATAGAGAGTGGAATGGTGGTTACCAGAGGATTGGAAGGGTTTGGGTGGGGGGAATGAAGAGAAGTTGGTTAATGGGTACAAACATACAATTGGATGGAATAAGTTCTAATGCTTAATGGCATGATAGGGTAATGTATTAGGGTTTTGTAGAGGGACTGAACTAATGTACACACACACATATCTATATATAAAAACTCACACTATCACAAGGTCCCACAATAAGCCATCTGCAACTTGAGGAGCAAGGAAAGCCAGTCCAAGTCTCCAAACTGAAAAACTTGGAGTCCGATGCTTGAAGGCAGGAAGCATCTAGCACAGGAGAAAGAAGTAGGCTGGGAGGCTAGGCCTGTCTAACCGCTTCATGTTTTTCTGCCTGCTTTATCCTGGCTGCATTTGCAGCTGATTAGATGGTGCCCACCCAGATTATGGGTGGGTCTGCCTTCCCCAGCCCACTGACTCAAATGTTAATCTCCTTTGGCAACACCCTCACAGACACACCCAGGATCAATACTTTGTATCCTTCAATCTAACCAAGTTGACACTCAGTATTAACCCCTTGTCACAAGTCCACCCCTTGTCAACTTGAACCTGTATATGTCTCCTGAGATCATACATAATCTTCAAATAAAAACAATAATAAGGTCATAATTACACCTAACATAATACAACTATCCTTCATACAACTGGAAACACAGCAGTCCCCAACCCAAATACTATTACATAAGGTTAACAATACTTAAATGCTGATATGAAGTCAATAAATGTTATGCCACGTGACAAAGGAAAAAGGGAACTAAAATGAAGATATTTTCTTAGTACAAGTGTACACATGCACAAACGTGTTTTTAACAAAAGAAGGAGGAAATACTCATGACTTACAGTCCTCATTTCTGAAGCTGGTCACGTGGTTGTAGCTGGTATTGATGACTACCTTTTTCTGCTACCCATTCTGTATTCCCTATGCCTTCAGGAAGCACCTCAGCAGGTCATGTTTTTTTCATGGTGGAGGACCCAAACCTTCACTTCTGAGGGGTCTGGGCCATTTGTAGTCCTGCCTGGATTGGGCTGTTGTAGTTTCTCATTGACCTTAATCACAGGGCATGGTAATAATAACAGACGTCCTAATGTATCTCCTGTATTCTATGCATACTCTTCCTTACCTCCATTGTGGAGCAGTAGATTGATTTCATCTTGATTGTCAGGGGCAATCACCCCAACCAACACTGTAACTACCTTCTTAGGCTGTTAACTTAAAGGTAGGAGGAGCCCAAAGTGTCCAGGTGGAAATCTTCCAGTTTAATGGAATTGTTGTTGTGACTTCTGGTGGCAGTGTTCTTCCCTCTGATACTAAGACCTCTAGGCCAGCAGAGCGTAATGTCGCAGGAACAGGAAGCAAACAGTTTGCTAGTGGATCAATAGGGGTGATGGTGAGCTGTGCCACTTCACTTTCACTTCTTGATTCCTGGGCCCAAGAATCCTGGCTATGGAATAAACAATATCATATATTGGACACTGATTCAGAGCATACATGGCCTTCTGGAGAACTTTTCTCCAGCCCTGCAAAATATTGTCACCTGGTTGGTTTTGTAATTGTGACTTCAAAAGGCCATTCCACCATTCTATCAATCCAGCTGCTTCACGATGATGGGGAACATAATAAGACCAGTGAATTCCATAGGCAAGAGCCCACTGCCACACTTCCTTAGCCATAAAATGAGTGCCTTGGTCAGAGGTAAGGCTGTGTGGAATACCATGATGGTGGATAAGGCATATGAGTCCAAGGATGGTAGTCTTGGAAGAAACGTTGCATGTAAGATAGGCAAACCCATATCTGGAGTGTCTATTCCAGTGAGGACAAACCTCTGCCCTTTCCATGATGGAAAAGGTCTAACATAATCAACCTGCCATCAGGTAGCTGGCTGATCACCCCAAGGAATGGTGCCATATTGAAGGTTCAGTGTTGGTCTCTGCTGCTGGCAAATTGGGCACTCAGCAGTGGCTGTAGCCAGGTCTGCTTTCGTGAGTGGAAGTCCATGTTGCTGAGCCCATGCATAACCTCTATCCCTGCTACCATGGCCACTTTGTTTTTGGGCCCATTGGACGATGGCTGGGAGAAAGACGCTGAGTGGTGTCCACAGAACAGGTAATCCTATCCACTTGATTATTAAACTCCTCCTCTGTGAGGTCACCCGTTGGTGAGCGCCCTCATGGGACACAAATATCTTCACAGTTTTTGACCACTCAGGTCCATCCACATACCTCTTCCCCAATTTTCTTTGTCATCAATTTTCCAGTCATGCTTCTTCCAAGTCTCTGACCATCCAGCCAAACCATTGGCTACAGCCCATGAACCATATATAATTGTACATCTGGCCATTTCTCCTTCCATGCAAAGTGCACAACCAGGTGCACTGCTGGAAGTTCTGCCCACTGGGAAGATTTCCCTTCACTACTGTCCTTCATGGATGTCCTAGAAAGGAGATGTAGCACGGCAGCTATTCACTTTCAGGTGATGCCCGCATATCGTGCAGAATCATCTGTGAATCAGGCCCTAGTCTTCTCTTCCTCTGTCAACTGATAACAGGGAACCCCCCATAAGGCCATCAGTGCGGGCTGGGGGAGAGATGGTAGGGTGGTAGGAGTGGAGACCATGGGCATTTGAGCCACTTCCTCATATAACTTACTTGTGGCTTCAGGACCTGCTCGAGCCCAATCACATATATACCACTTCCATTTGATGATGGAATGCTGCTGTGCATGACCCACTCTATGGCCAGATGGGTCAGAAAGCAGCCAGTTCATGATAGGCAGGTCAGGATGCATGGTGACTTGATGACCCATAGTCAAACGTTCAGTTTCCACCAAAGCCCAGTAACGGGCCAAGAGCTGTCACTCGAAAGGAGAGTAGTTATCTGCAGAAGATGGCAGGGACTTGCTCCAAAATCCTAGAGGCCTCCACTATGATTTACCTACGAAGACCTGCCAAAGGCTCCAAACAACATCCCTATCTCCCACTGACGCCTCAAGCACCATTGGATCTCCTGGGTCATATGGCCCAAGTGGCAGAGCAGCTTGCACAGCAGCCTGGACCTGTTGCAAAGCCTTCTCCTGTTCTGGACCCAACTCAAAACTGGCATATTTTTGGGTCACTTGATAAATGGGCCAGAGTAACAAACCCAAATGAGGAATGTGTTGCCTCCAAAATAAAAGTAGGCCCACTAGGCATTGTGCCTTTATCTTGGTTGTAGAAGGTACAAAATGCAGCAACATATCCTTCACCCTAGAAGGAATATCTTGACGGGCCCCCCACCGCTGGACCCCTAGACATTTTACTAAGGTAAAATGTCCCTGGATTTTAGTCAGGTTTAGTTACCATCCTCTGGCATGCAAATGTCTCACCAATAAGTGTGTTTGCTACTTCTTGCTCACTGGATCCAATTAATATAATGTCAACAATGTAATAATGGGCCAGTGAGATATCTTGCAGAAGTGAAAAGCGATCAGTGTCTCTCCAAATAAGATTATGACACAAAGCTGGAGAGTTGACATACCCCTGAGGTAAAACAGGAAAAGTATATTGCTGGCTTTGCCAGCTGAAGGAAAATTGCTTCTGGTGGGCCTTATGGACAGGAATGGAGAAAAAGGCATTTGCCAAGTCAAAGGCTGCATACCAGGTACCAGGAGATGTGTTGATTTGCTCAAGCAATGAAACCACTTCTGGTACAGTAGCTGCAATGGGAGTTACCACTTTGTTAGGCCTACAATAATCCACTGTCATTCTCCAAGATCCATCTGTTTTCTGCACAGGCCAGATGAAACAGTTGAATGGGGATGTGGTGGGAATCACTATCCCTGCATCTTTCAAGTCCTTGATGATGCAGGACTAATCTCCTCAGTACCTCCAGGGTTGCAATATTGTTTTTGATTTACTATTTTTCTAGGCAGAGGCAGCTCTAATGGCTTCCATTTGGCCTTTCCCACCATAATAGCCCTCACCCTCCCAGTTAGGGAGCCAATGTAGGGGTTCTTCAGCTGCTAAGCATGTCTATGCCAGTTATGCATTCTGGCACTGGGAAAATGATAGCAGGATGAGTCCAGGGACACGCTGGACCCACTGTAAATCAGACCTGAGCTAAAACTCCATTAATTAGTTGACTTCCATAGCCCCTACTTTAATTGGAGGATCAAAATGATGTTTTAGGTCCCCTGGAATCAACGTCAGTTCAGAGCCAGTGTCGAGTAGTTCCTGAAATGTCCGATCATTTCCTTTTCCCTAATACACAGTTACCCAGGTAAAAGGCTGAAGGTCTCCTTGGGGAAGGATGGCAGAAAGATTCACTGCATAAATTTTGGTAAGGTAGTGTGGTCCTTCCTCAAGGGGACCCGGCCTCTGCTTCATTCAAGGGGTTCTGGGTCTGTAAACTGGCTCAAGTCTGGAAATTGGTTGACAGGCCATGATTCTCTGTTTTTATAATTCAAATTAGTCTTTTGTCCATTCAACCTAGAAGTTTTCTGCTTGTATAAATTAAGTAGGAATGCAGTAGTCTTCCTATCATTTTCACTTCTAGGAACACTGTGATTAATTAGCCAGTGCAAGAGCTCTACACGAGTCCAGACTATTTGGATTGCCACTTGGCCTCTGCCATCCATTACGGTAGTTATGCCCACCTTGTCTTTGATGGTTGAGTACTACCAGTTGGCCCTTGTTGAGTGACTGTGGTTCCCACTGTCAAATCGACATACAGAGAAGAGCCATTATAGGGCTCTTCGAAGATGCAGGTGCTGCCCTCAAAAATCTATTTTGCAAGGCTTTGGTCAAGGGTATATCTTCTGGACACTCCCACCTGGAATAAGTAAGTCTAAAGTGACTAATCCACTCCACCATCCCAATCCCCCTAAGTCTTTGGATCCCTTCCTCTACATTAAACCAAGGGAGATCAGGCATTTCCAGTTCACTCACAGTGGGCCATCTTTTAATCCATATTTCAGTTAACCAAACAAATAAACTATTAGAGCCTTTTTTAACTTCCCAAGCTGCAACATTAAATGCGAAGTCCCTACTTAGTGGGCCCAAATCAATAAATTCAGCCGGATCCAACTCTATGTTCCATCCACCATTATCTCACACCCTTAATATCCATTCCTATGCCCGTTTTCCAGATTTCTGTTTATATAAATTAGAAAACTCAAGCAGTTCGGTAGTGAACCTCCTCATGGGTCACACTCTCAACGTCACCTCTAAGATTTAGTCTAGTTATAGGTCTAGAAACAAACAGGGGTGCTGGGGGTAGTTCCTAGGGAGAATCAACATTATTTTGCCTGGCAACTGCCCCAGGGGAGGCCATCACTGTTGCCTCAGGCAGCCCAGGGTTTATCTCCTCAGACAAAAGTGCAAAGGCTGATGGCAGCATGGGTCGGGGAGGGGATATTGCCACTAATGGGAATGAGGACACTGTTTCTTCTGGCAAAAAGGGTTCATTAGAGTTTACAAACTCAGTGTCCCCAGCTTCATCAGGGTCTGCCCACATGTCCCCATTTCAAGTTGCGGGTCCCAGTCTTTTCCAATAAATGCCCTTACTTTAATAGTAGACACCTGGTGAGGCTGTGCATATACCTTTCATTGCAGGTCAGCTACTCATGTAAGAGCTTGTGTCTGTTTTTCCACAATTTCAGCTCATTCTCTACAGGTGATAAGACTCCCACTCAGGGCAATCTTAGCAGATTTGAGGCTCAGTATCTACTTATGAAGCTGGGAGACAGAATCCCTGAGTTCATAATTTTCTTTCATCACTTTGTCCACTGAACTTAGGAGCAACCAACCAGCTTCATTATATTCCTTGGTTCTCCACATATGGTCAAATTTATTATGTATAGAGTCACTAAACTCCTTGCCTCTCACGAGTGGTGAATCAGGAGTGTCAAATGCATTTATTTTGCATAAATCTCTAAACAGTTCACACCAAGGGCTATCATTGTTCTCCATACTATTAGAAATACAGTCCTTAGCATTTTTGAGTCTAATCATATTAAACAGCCAACTCCAGAATCCCCAAAACCAATGAAAGAACTCCATCTTTAATATTCTGTTCCTCGAGAATCTGGGGGAATGAAGAGAAGTTGGCTAATAGGTACAAAAATACAATTAGACAGATGTAATAAGTTATAGTGTTTAATAGTATGGTAAGGTAACTGTAGTTAATAATTTATTGTATATTTCAGAATATCTAGAAAAGAAGATTTGGAATGTTCGCAACACAGTGATTAATATTTGAGGTGATGGATATCTTAGTTACCCTGATTTGATCATTATTCATTGTATGCATGTATAAAAATATCACATGTGTTTCATAAATGTGTACAATTATTATGTATCGATAAATTTTTTTTTAAAAAGGAATAGATTAGTGGTGCACACAACAACTTGGATGAATCTCCAGGGAATTTTGTTGAGTAAAAAAAATCAACTACCCAAGTCACATACTATAGGATTCTATTTGCATAAAATTCTTGAAATGACAAAATTATAGAAATGGAGAACAAATTGGTAGCTATTGGGCTTAAGGAGAGGAAGGGAGTGGGAGAGGAGTGGGTATGGCTATAAAAGGCAACATAAGGGGTCCCTGTGGAGATGGGAATGTTCTGGGTCTTCGTATATCAATGTCAGTATCCTGGTTGTGACATTGTACTATGATTTTGCAAGATGTTATTGTTGGGGAAAATTTGGTAAAGGTTACATGGGATCTCTCTGTATTATTTCTTACAAATTATGTAAGAAATGACCTAAAAATAAAATGTTTAACTAACAATATTGGGAGAATGTGAAGAAAGAGGAAATGTCCCAAAGTAGAGTGAGTTGCTTGAAGATGATGCCATAGTTTTTGGCTATAAATAGAGGGAACAATTGTGTTAAGCGTTGCCTACAGTTAAAGCAACGTGTGTGAGAAAATATAGGATGGAAAACTCAGGCATTTAACAATATTGAATCTGGCAGAGACAGTAACTTTATATACATAATTTCATCCGTAGCTAAACCCTAGCATGGTTAAATAACATGTTATGTCTTATTTCTAAATTAGAGGTACTTTCAGTTGGATAATACTCTGTCATTTTTATTCTTCACTTTATATAGATCAAAACACTAGTAGTGTTGCTTTATGCAAGAAAATCTTACTTTAAGGTATATTTATAATAGTGCTAAGACACAAATTTGAATGATGCAAAACTGAGGGTTATTTCTAAGAGACTGCTTTAAAATAGAGGGAAAATGTAGTTCTAGCATTATATTTATTCCAAAATCAAAGTGATATAGAGTGATTTGAATCAAGAAGGTGGACAATAACCTACGTAAATTTTAGTCACAATATAGTACACAAATATACACTCAACATGGAAACATCCAACCTTTCAAAACTCTTAGATCAGGAAGAGATTTTTTGTATTTATAAAGTACTTTTATTTTTCTGAAAAATCCTTTTGATTTGATTACTTATGATGTAGCACATGCAAATGTAAGAATGTACCAACGCCTGAACTAGGAAATAAATTTTCCTAGATTTCTGCAGCATATTGTACTCATTTTTGTTTCTTTATAGCAGGTAAACAGTTAGCTTGTGCTTCTTTCTGGTGACAATTTTATGTGTCACATATGTTCTACTCAGCTGCATAGAGAAATCAAACCAAAATAACAGGTCAAAATAGCAGGGCATATTTATGGCCAGGCACTGTGCTTAGCATTTATGTAGAGTATCTCATTTAACTCTTACAATTGCCCTATGAAGAAGACATCCTTATCATCCTCACTTTGCAGATAAATAAATGATGGTGCTTTTGGTTTTGGTAGCTTGAACAAAGCCACACAGCCCTTTTGCCTATCAATTTGATGTGTGACTTAAGTGGCAATTTATTTTCTTTATACTTATTTCTTTGTTTATAAAAAAGGGTCTATCTTTATTGTCATCTGTGGTAATCCTGGGGGTTACAGAGCTGTGTTAGAACCCAATCACATCAGCTGTAGTCATCCTCTGTTTTGGACAGTGTCCCTCCAAAGGTGAAAAGGGTAATGGAACAATCAGTTAACAAGAGACAGTGTGACTCAGGTATCTAAGAACCCCATCTGTGGTGATATTCAAGTGGGAAATCACATTTTGTGGAGAAACTGGTGAATAGTTTTTACTTTATTCTTATGAAGGAAATCTTTGAAACCTTACGAAAAAATGAATCAGAAATTACAAATTATGATTTCACTATTATAAACAATGAAATTATGTGATTATGGGAGAGTTATTTAATAACCTAGCATTTCAGTTTCCTAAAAGTTGTAAAAGCAAGGACTACTAACTGAATTTTTCTGACTACAATTTGGTGTTCAGGTCAGCTATTTTGGGTCAACTTGGAATATTTTTTTCTGACTGCCTATGTGGCTCTCTTACTGACATCTCACACTCATTCAAGTCCAAGTTTCCTCATCTCCCAAGACACACTCTCCTGACACCGAATGTAGACTTATATTAGTGAGTCATTGTTGCCTTCTCTTTGGAAGATGCGCTGGGCTTTTCACCTCTTGTTAATGTCTGTGCTTCATGTGCCCTGAAAATAGCCCACTCTCTCAACTGACTTTCTGTTAAAATCCTGCCATCTGAGATGTGGACTCTTCCATTAACACTTTCAACACTTTAGACTCATGTCTCCTTTCCCCAGTGCAAGTACCTCATAGTCCTGTGAATAAGTACTGCTCTGCTGTTGTATACCATGCTGTAAGGTTTCTGACTTCCACACTGTTCTTTATTCTGTTCCTCCACACTTCTTAAAATTGTGCCCATTAAAAAAAAATTATTTTATTTTACTTTAAGTTCGGGGATACATGTGCAGAACATGCAGGTTTGTTACATGGGTATACGTGTGCCATGGCGGTTTGCTGCACCTATCAACCCATCATCTAGGTTTTAAGCCCCGCATGCATTAGGTATTTGTCCTAATGCTTTCCCTCTGCTTGCTCCCCATCCAATTATGCTGATTTTTAAAAGACTAATTCCAAATGCCACATTTTGTTTTCCCAGACATTTTCTAATCCTCTAAACTGCATGCAATGTCTTTTCCTAGGAAACACCATAGTGCTTAAATTGAGTAACTCTAATTACAGTAATAGCCAACACAAATTGAGTGTTTCTCATGTACTAGTCATCATATTAAGAACTTGCTTGTATTCACTCATTTAATCCTCAGACAAAACCTGCATTCTACTAACTATTGTTGTCCCATTTCCAGATGAAGACAAGGAGACACTGCCAGATTCCATAACCTGCCCAAGCTTATAGGGTTGGTGGACTGCAGACCAGGAACAAGAACATCTGGCAGCTGGACTCTAGAGATAGTTTCCTCTGCCCACCTTGTAGCATGATGACTCTTCAACGCTCCTCATCTCCTTGTTGATTACAAACTCTTTGGCAAATAAACATCCCTTACCCATCTCTGTTCCCTATGGTGCTTAATATGCTAAAGAATGAACATATCAAATTAAATTGAACTTCTTTCAATGGCAACTGTAATAGCTCTGTGCATGTAGAACAAATAAAAAAAATCCAGGTCTTTGTAACAAGCCAACATTTGTCCAGAAACACATAATTCCATATTGTACAAAAAGAATTATTTCTTCCATACAATGCTCTTATCTTTTCTTTCACTGTCCCCTTCCAATATAGATACAGATAAAGGCCACATTAATATTTGGAAGAATGAGTGACCCCCTACATATTGGAATGACGTGAAATAGCAGTGTGAGAGGTAATGTTGTCTAGTCTTCCTTCATGGTACATTGTTGTCTTTTAAAGCTGAAGCAATTACCTAGCTTTGGTCCTCCCCAGTTTCTCATGCGATTGTCCTTCTCAAACATGACTGTGTTTTGCATAAAAGAAAGTCAAAGAGTTGTTTCTTATGCTTATGTAATAAGCAGACTTGATCTTTGGCAGGTGTTTCCCTCCCTCCCAAATTTTGAATGCTCATTTAATAAGGGGAGGGATGAGCTTAGTTGCCTTAAATTCTCTGTGGGTCCTCACCATCTGGCACATTTTCTTGAAGCTTGTGACGTAAAATTTTGAATGTCAGAGTAGGAAAACTTTTTGCTAGAGAGGCACTTTAGATGTCAATCATCATCAAAATAAAGATCTCGAGAGACTTAAATCAATTCCCAGTAATGGAAGAACTCCTGCCAATCAGTGGTGGAGTGTGCTATTGGTATAGTGAAAGGCAGTGACATCTTATGATGCTAGTCCACCTTTGTGGGCATTCGTACCAGTCAGACTCTCATTTTTTCTGCAACCTTTAACTTTGGACTTGTGCCATTTGAGGAGTTTTATTAAGTTCTAGTGTTGGAAGACTATTTATAAATTCATAGTTAAATTTCCAGTGCTGCTGCTATTATCAAAAATAATTCAAACACATAGTATATCTAAAAGTCTATAATGGTGTTTTGATTCCAGCAATTTTCCAACCAAAGCCCAATCATGAAGCAAATCATTTTCATATCTAATGGAGTGTGATTAGAGGATATACTCAAGGAGTAGCTCCAATCTTCCTTCTTACTTCTTACGGAGACTCTCCTAAATGCAAGACTCTTCACTCAATGACGCAAGAGGCCATCTATCAACACAATCCATGCAGGGGTTCTGCCCTCCAGGGAATAGAACCTTGTTGAGGAGTTAAGATGCATGTAGGAAGATACCTATGATACAAGGCTGAATGACAGCATGATAATTATGGAAGTTTGATGTGATAGATTTTTTTTTTTTTGGTTTGCAATTTTTTTTATTCTACTTCACTTATTGGGGCAAAATTCTTTATGGCTTACCTAGAGCACTGATTTCCATTTTCCAAAAGAAAAGAAATGTTAAAAAACAAAACAGGATAGAACTAGGTAAAACCTTTTGTACCAAAATATTTAAATTATTCATTATTATTTATATTTAAGAGATAATAAGTTTATGCCTTTACATTTTAAAAAACAGTTCTATCTAAAACAAAAACAACAAGGGTTTTATTGAATTCCATTTTGTAATATGTTACAAATTATTACATAGTACAAATTCACAGATAGACCACATTTATGATAATATCAGTGTACAAGCAAATTTTAAGGGGGTTATAAAATCATCTGTTTAACAGTGACGTAATGGATGATTAATAATACAGGTCTTAAATTCCAGTTAGTAGACAATGAAAGACCAAACTATTTATGCAACTATGCATTACTACAGACTATTGACTTAACCAAATAGTCTCACAAAACTAAGTTGAAATAATAACTAATACTTATTAAGAAACCATTATGTTCCAGCCACTACTCTAAGTACCTGATATGTAATTCTTTTAATTCTATGAAAAATAACCTTGCAAGGAAACTGGGAAATAAAAATATTGAGCAAGTTGGCCAGGGGCACAGGAGAAGGTCGTCTGACTCTAGAGCCTATACTCTAGCCTCTGTTGCTAACATCCAAAGATGATAAAGAGTTTATAAGTGAAAATAACAGCAGCTAGGTATCATGGTCATCCAAAAACTACTCAAATGATGTGCCAATAAACCAAGAACATAAAATGGTCGGAATTATCCCTATTTTTATGTAGGCGTGTATGATGGAGCTTGGTGTACTAGTTTACCTTTAGTAGAACACTGAATTAGAGCTCTCTGTAAACTGTAGTAATGCATTCACTTTAATTTATAAATATTAAATTTTAGCAAACTTAACAATTCAGAAAGTCCTTGTACTTTACTTGTGTATAAGAATAAAAGAAGTCTTTTGGAGAAAGGCCTTATGCTTTTGGACCAGTGAGTGTGTTACAGGTAGGTAGACAGGCATGAGCCAGACAGGAGAGGGCGCTTTTTCCCCACCCGGTAGGAATGTCAGGTGGTGGTTTGACAATTACCACATTGCCAGTAGCTGGACCTAAGGAGAGACAAGCTCCTGGTGATCCACAGCTGTTAACATTAAACTGTTAATTGAATGCAGGCACCAAGGAGGAGCAACTTCCTGGGCATGCGTGTTAAGAGACAAATCATGGAGTATGACCTTCTGGGGGCACATTGCTGGGTGAGGGAGGAAAGCCTCAGATAGGCATGGATATAACTTCCTAAACACACCGTGCGTGCTCACTTCCTAAAGGTAAGGAGGGCACTGCATATGTGGGCAGCCCACCCTAAGGGAAGAATCATGGGAAAAGGGCGTAAGATGGCAGCCTATAAAGTCTTGGATCACGGTTACACAACGCACTTGTTCTCCAAGTCACCCACTTGGATCTCTTCCATGTGTTCTTTCCTTTCTTTCTTGTTCTAAAGCCTTTTTAATAAGCTTCCACTCCTGCTTTGGAGCTTGCCTCGGTCTCCTTTTCTGCCCTATGCTCCTCAGCTGCATTCTCTCTTCTGAGAAGGCAAGAATTGAGGTTACTGCAGACCCGTAGGGGTTCGCTGCCAGTAACTCAGATACCTACCTGCCACTGGTAACAAGTGGTGCAGCAGA
>NW_016805896.1:407439-408798 GCF_001698545.2 Rhinopithecus bieti
GAGGCAGAAGCTGATGGAGAGAAAGTATAGGAGGTTATGATTACAGAGGGATCACTAGAGGTTTTACTTCAGCCTCCAATAGTGAGCCTGGTGTGGTCTTGGGAGTGGATTGCTGATGTGGGGTGAAGAAGGTCATTTTTGTCAAGGAACTTAGAAGAAGTCAGCTCATTGAACAAATCATGCACTCAAATATTTTGGTCACATAGGACAATGGAGATACTTGGAACCAAAAGGTGCAAAGTCTTAAATGAATTTGGGAGTGACCTGGAGTTCGGTTGATGACAGAAAAGAAAAGTGGTAGAGGGCAGATCAATAGGTTGGGCCTCGAAAGAATCAAGAATGGAGAGAGAGAGAGAGAGAAAAAAAAAAAAAAAAAAAAAAAAAAAAAAAAAAGAAAAGAAAGAGAAAGAGAAAGAAGGCTGTGAAGCAGCAGTATGGTTTGAGGAGGAGCCTGACCTGCAGATTCTATGGGATTGGAAGAAAAGAGCAGCCTCTTCTTCTTTTAATTTTGATGTTAGGGTGTCAACTTTAGATCTTTCCTGCTTTCTCTTGTGGGCATTTAGTGCTATAAATTTCCCTTTACACACTGCTTTAAATGTGTCCCAGAGATTCTGGTACATTGTGTCTTTGTTTTCATTGGTTTCAAAGAACATCTTTATTTCTGCCTTAATTTCATTATTTATCCAGTAGTCACTCAGGAGCAGGTTGTTCAGTTTCCATGTAGCTGTGCAGTTTTGAGTGAGTTTCTTTTTTTTCTTTGTAATTTTTGTTTTTTTTTCTTTTTTTTTTAAATTATACTTCAAGTTCTAGGGTACATGTGCACAATGTGCAGGTTTGTTATATATGTATACATGTGCCACGTTGGTGTGCTGCACCCATTAACTCATCATTTACATTAGGTATATCCCCTAATGCTATCCCTCCTCCCACCCCACCACAGGCCCCGGTGTGTGGTGTTCCCCACCCTGTGTCCAAGTGTTCTCATTGTTCAATTTCCACCTGTGAGTGAGAACATGCGGTGTTTAGTTTTCTGTCCTTGCGATAGTTTGCTCAGAATGATGGTTTCCAGATTCATCCATGTCCCTACAAAGGACATGAACTCATCCTGTCCTTTGGATGAGTTCTGGTCAGAACTTCCAACACTATGTTGAGTAGGAGTGGTGAGAGAGGGCATCCCTGTCTTGTGCCAGTTTTCAAAGGGAATGCTTCCAGTTTTTGCCCATTCAGTATGATACTGGCTGTGGGTTTATCATAGATAGCTCTTATTATTTTGAGATACGTCCCATCAATGCCTAGTTTATTGAGAGTTTTTAGCATGAAGGACTGTTGAATTTTGTCTAAGGCCTTTTCTACATCTCT
>NW_016805896.1:409413-426867 GCF_001698545.2 Rhinopithecus bieti
GAGAGATCTGCTGTTAGTCTGATGGGCTTCCCTTTGTGGATAACCCGACCTTTCTCTCTGGCTGCCCTTAACATTTTTTCCTTCATTTCAACTTTGGTGAATCTGACAATTGTGTGTCTTGGAGTTGCTCTTCTCGAGGAGTATCTTTGTGTCATTGTCTGTATTTCTTGAATTTGAATGTTGGCCTGCCTTGCTAGGTTGGGGAAGCTCTCCCAGATAATATTCTGCAGAGTGTTTTTCATTTTGGTTCCATTCTCCCTGTCACTTTCAGGTACAACAATCAGGCGTTGATTTGGTCTTTTCACATAGTCCCACATTTCTTGGAATCTTTATTTATTTCTTTTTACTCTTTTTTCTCCAAACTTCTCTTTTCACTTCATTGCATTCATTTGATCTTCAATCACTGATACCCTTTCTTCCACTTGATCAAATCAGCTACTGAAGCTTGCCCATGTGTCACGTAGTTTTCATGCCATGGTTTTCAGCTCTATCAGGTCATTTAAGGACTTCTCTAAACTGTTTATTCTAGTTAGCCATTCGTCTAATCTTTTTTCAAGGTTTTCAGCTTCTTTGGGATGGATTTGAACATCCTCCTTTAGCTCGGAGAAGTTTGTTATTACCGATCATCTAAGCCAACTTCTTTCAACTCGTCAAAGTCATTCTCCACCCAGCTTTGTTCCATTGCTGGTGAGTAGCTGTGTTCCTTTGGAGGAGAAGAGGTGCTCTTATTTTTAGAATTTTCAGCTTTTCTTTTCTGGTTTCTCCCCATCTTTGTGGTTTTATCTACCTTCGGTCTTTGATGATGGTGATGTACAGATGGGGTTTTGGTGTGGATGGCCTTTCTGTTCATTAGTTTTCCTTCTAACAGTCAGGATCCTCAGCTCTAGGTCTGCTGGAGTTTGTTGGAGGTCCACTTGAGACCCTGTTTGCCTGGATGTCACCAGTGGAGGCTGAGGAACAACAAATATTGCAGAATGGCAGATGTTGCTGCCTGATCCTTCCTCCCGAAGCTTCGTCTCAGAGGGGCACCCGGCTGTATAACCTGTCAGTCAGCTCCTACTGGGAGGTTTCTCCCAGTTAGGCTACTTGGGAGTCAGGGACCCACTTGAGGAGGCAGTCTGTCTGTTCTCAGATCTTTAACTCTACTCTCTTCAAAGCTGTCAAACAGGGATGTTTAAGTCTGCAGAAGTTCCTCTGCCTTTTGTTCAGCTATGCCCTGCCCCCAGAGGTGGAGTCTACAGAGGCAGTCAGGCCTCCTTGAGCTGTGCTGGTCTCCACCCAGTTCGAGCTTCCTGGCTGCTTTGTTTACCTACTCAAGCCTCAGTAATGGTGAGCACCCCTCTCCCAGCCTCGCTGCCACCTTGCAGTTTGATCCCAGACTGCTGTGCTAGCAGTGAGCAAGGCTCTGTGGGTGTGAGACCCTCTGACCTAGGTGTGGGATATAATCTCCTGGTGTGCCATTTGCTAAGACCATTGGAAAAGCGTAGTATTAGTGTGGAAGTGTCCTGATTTTCCAGGTACCATCTGTCAGGGCTTCCCTTTGCTAGGAAAGGGAATTCCCCGACACCTAGGTCTTCCTGGCTGAGGCGATGCCCCGCCCTGCTCCATGGGCTACACCCACTGTCTGACAAGTCCAGTGAGATGAAGCCGGTACCTCAGTTGGAAATGCAGAAATCACCCATCTTCTGCATTGCTCACGCTGGGAGATGTAGGCTGGAGCTCTTCCTATTTGGCCATCTTGGAGAAAATGTCAAATTAAGGAAATTATTAACAAATAAATCTGTAAAATATTAGTGAAACAAAGATAACAGTGTTCTTTATTGCAGTACTTCCCAGAGCCTTTAGAAATGCCTACATGCATTGTATTATCCAAGAGGAGAATGTAATAGACAGTGTTTTCAAATTTTATGTGCCATCACAATGCTTACAGCATTATAGCATCTCAAGGAACTAGCATTCTGTTAAAGAAATTATGAATAGCTGCTCTATTTTGCATTCTATGATGCTTTATGTGTCCATATGCAACTCATTGGTAACTTAGAAATCAATATGACAGAGAATCACCAGCAAAAAGCCAATCCAGTAAGTATAATTTATTTTACTGTTGTGTAATATGTCATTCAAGGTATTTAAATGATGTAATATGACTTCATTTTAATAATTATTATTTTTATTAACAGCCCAGTTGAGTGCATTTTTCTCCAAAGTTGTATTCTTTGTTTTTTTGTTTTTTTTTTTGTTTTTTTTGTGATGGAGTCTTGCCCTGTCACCCAGGCTGGAGTTCAGTGGCACAATCTCAGCTCACTGGAACCTCTGACTTCTGTTTTCGAGAGATTCTTCTGCCCCAGCCTCCTGAGTAGCTGGGATTACGGGCACCTGCTATTATGTCCAACTAATTTTTATAGAGACGGGGTTTCATCATGTTGGCCAGGGTGGTCTTGAACTCCTGACCTCAGGTGATCCGCCTCAGCCTCTCAAAGTACTGGGATTACAGGCGTGAGCCACTGTACCTGACCCAAAGTTGTATTCTTTATAGGCTGTATAATATTACAATAGTGTAGTCATTTTTATCTTTATTTTTTAATTTAGTTATTCTTTTTTTTTAAGAAACAGTGGCTTGCTCTATTGCCCAGGCTGGAGTGCAGTGGTGCAATCATGGCTTACTGCAGCCTGGACTTCCCAAGCCCAAGTGATCCTCCCACCTCAGCTTCCCAAGCAGTTAGGACTACAGGTGTGTATCACCATGCCTAGCCATGTTGTCATTATTTAAAATATTTTTTGGAACTATTATTTTGAGTTGTTGTGAAAGGCTGCAAAATACTTTTAGTCAACTAATTGGTGGCAAATTTTTATTTGTTGTTTTGTAAATAGCAAGAAAGATGAACAAGGTCAGTGGTCAATCTAGGTGATACAAACAGTAAAAAAAGATGTGACTTTAAAGTAAAAAATGATTATTTCTTGTGACTCAAAAATTATTTTTGATGGTTATTTCAGAAAGGGATGTCCAAACAAATTTTGGCAGAATTATAGAAGCAGTAACACGACCTCTTAGGTTTGAGAAGTCTTTGAATTGGCATTTGAATGATGCCATGATAAACATAGTCATTTCAGATCAGACAGGGATTTTATCCAACAGGTGAAGGGTAAGTCATAGAGCAGCTAACAGTTTAAAATCCAGTCATCAGACATTGTCTTGGCCTGGGCCTGGTGATACTCAGAGCTTTGCCACACTGCAGTCTTCCCTGGCATCTCTGCATGGTTTGCACTCTTGTTCTTTTATTTTGCCATTTGCCTCAGCTCCTTCCTTTGAATAAATGACTCCTAAAAGACATGCCAATTAGGATACATAAGTATTAGTGAATGTGTGTGTGTGTGTGTATGTATGCACATGTGTATACGTTCTGTCTTACTGCAATAGCTTTCTGTAAAGTCTTCTGAACAACTAAGATAAAAGAACAATCCCAAATGTATTCAATATACCTTTTAAAAAACAAAACAATAAAACATCAATATTTTTCATTCAGGGAACACAAAATAATCAGTGTTGAAGTTAGTGATTTTAAATCATGAAGCATCTCCTTGCAGATCCAGGGGAATAGGTCATTTGTCACAGTTGTTGGCTGATCAACACTATTGACTAAAGGGAGGGCATTTTTATTACTGTCTCATTTTAAACTAAGAATCAAGGACTTAGATAATGCTGCATTCCCTTTGTAGAACCCCGTGATAATGAGAACTCTCAGAATGGGACTACATATGATTCTTCAGTGGGGGTGATGCTTCGAATGTTAATAACAATAATGATGATGATTGGCTGGGTATGATGGCACATGCCTGGAATCCCAGCACTTTGGGAGGCTGAGCCAGGAGGATCACATGAGTCCAGGAGTTCCAGGCTGCGGTGTGCTATGATCATGCCACTTGCACTCCAGCCTGGGTGATAGAGCTAGTCTCTGTCTCTAAAAAAAATAAATAAATAAACGAAGAATAATGATGATAAACATCTTCTGAGCACTTACTGTGTGCTAGACATTAGGCTGAATGTATCATCTTTAATTCACAGCCCAACATTGAGAATTGGATATTAGATGATACTATTTTAAAGTTCATTTGATTTCATTTTACCACCATTACTTCTAAATTTTATTTACATAAGTTTAAATAATACATATATAATAGGAAGTGAAGTCTGTCTGCCACACAGTGTTAGTAACTGTTCACCATTTAATGCTTGAACTACTAGACAATTGTCTATGCTTATACAAACACACATAGGTAGTTTGAAAAACTGGTACTATATTAGATAAATTATTTTGCAACATTTTTCTACTTAATGCATTGTGTGCATAAGTCCTTGTCTGTATATACATAGATTTTAAATGCTGTATAATATTCTACTTTATGTACAACACAATTGACATCCATTTTTATATTGATGACAAGGTACATGTATCATCTTTTTTTGCAACAACGCATTTTTAAACAATGCTGTATTGAACATCATTGTTCTGTACTTCCACTGATGAAAATTCACTATGTATCATCTTTTTTTGCAATACTGCATTTTAAACAGTGCTGCGTTAAATTACCTCCATTACCTCTATGTTTATGGATGTTCATTACCTCCATTACCTCTATGTTTATGGATGATAAAGCTGAAACTTGGACTGGTGGGTAACTTGTCCAAAGTCATGTATCTAGTAAAGGGCAGTGCTCCAATCTGACTGGATCTGATTCATGTCAGCTCCTCTATTCTACTGAATAATCTTGTGTATCACTAGTGTGATGTCTTCCTTTTGATCAACCATGGTATCTAGAGTAGGGGCACCCTTCCTCTCCAGCTAATTCTCAGTACCCTCACTCTGTAAACTAGCTCTGTGGTAGCTGAAAAGCCAAGCAGACAATGGAGTTGTAGTCAGATGCTAGCCTGTGAGAGAGAAGTTAGGTGTGGGGCTAGGATTGTGCTGAGTGAAGGTTGAGGACATTGAACCATTTTTCTTGTGTATCTGGGAGAGTGTTGCTGGAGTTATGAGATTCTTAATTTCTTCTGCTTTCTTCTCTAAATTATTTTTATCTGGTTGTCCTGAACATTTAGTTCAAGTGATCACAGAGGCTTTCTAAGGAAAGCAGCAACTAGACTTCACTAATTCTTAGTTATTATCTTCAAATTATTAAATAAGCTCAATAAGCACAGATTACTTCTTACTTTGTTTTTACTTTTAATATTTTCTTTGTCTACTGAGCAAGTTAGCATGGCTACAAGCAATGCCATGAAATTCACTGAAATGACATAATCTCGGTGAAACCAATGTGATTTCATTCAAAGTAAGTTCATTCTGGCAGAGAAAATTGCATTTTCCTCACAGTTTCTTTTCCCTTCTTAAGGCATTCCTTTGCCTCTGATGTAAAGTAATTTCTTAATTTCTTTGCCGGAGTTCACCTTTAAAAGCTCTTTTCTTCCATAGCCTACTTTTATCCCTCTCTTTTGTATTTTTCTATTATAGCACTGTTCCACATCTGAAATTGTTTTAAATAATAAGTCCATTTAATTTAATATGACTTCTCAGAAATATTTTTTCCTCCAATCTTATTTTGGATTCTTCCTTTTGAATCATTAGGATGGATAAAGCAACTTGGAACCAATTAAAAATAGCTGGGTCTGGTGTCAGGAGACTTGGACCACATCATTTCACCTGTCTGAGCCTCAGTAACCACTTAGAGATCCCATAGCTAAAGGTAAGGTGTTGTTTTAGATTATATTCACAATACACCCCACAGATTCAGAAGAGATTATTATGATTTCAGGAATTATAGCCATTAAAATTAAAAATAATTTTAAACAAGTATTTCTTTGTTAACAATAAAACGTTTCCTTTTAAACAGGATATAATTGTGTGTTAACAGGATGTAAACAGGATGTAATTGTGTGCTAATCAAATATATTTTCTTACATTAGTAGAGCTATGAACTTCATTGATGGACTATCATAGTCTGGGTAATTTATAATGATGAGAAATTTATTGGCTCACTGTCCTGGAGGCTGGGAAGTCCAATATCAAGGTGTTGGCATCTTGTGTGGGCCTTCTTGCTGCATCATTACATGATGGAAGGCATTACATAGCAGAAGGGCATTTTGGTTTTACTTCACTATTTTTGAATAAGATTTCCTAAGGGAGCTGGGAGGATTCTGCTGGGATGATCAGACCCAACACCAGGTCGTAGGGGTGACAAAGTCTGGTGGAGTCAAAGGATTGAGAAAAAGACAGTTTGAGAGAGAAAGGTGGGAAACCAGGGGGCCATTGGTAGTGTATGGAGGTGGTGAGAATGTGGAGGTCAAAAGGACATGTTGCATGAAGCACATGATTTACAGCTGTGATGGTTTAGCATTTATAAGGAACATGTTCTGCTACTTGAGATAATGGGAATAGGAGTCTAGGAAGGCTAGAAGCAAGGAGCCAGCAAGTCTAGACACATTCCAGAGGACATTATGCAGGCCCTGCCTCAGTTTCCCTCCCCACACTCAGCTTTTTCCCAACAGATTACTGACCACTAGTAAATAAGTTCCATTGCAGACTCTGTTTGCAACACAAAGTAATTGTGGGGGTGGGGTATAGGGAGAGAAATACTGTTGAATGGATTATGGAGAATTGTGTTACAATTGAGCTAAAGTTTATATACTTTCTAGGCTCTATAAAAAGCAAGAAAATAAAAAAATTGCATTTTTACCTGTTTGCATGTATCTGTGCACATTTTAAAGTTGGACTTATCCAGCTAAGCAGAATGAAGTTGCCTAGTTTTCCCCTAAAACATCTTTCACAATAGACAGTGCTATTTCCAATGGCTTTTTGGATTCTGTGTTTTGTCTCTCATTATGCATCCCCATCTTTATAGGTCTCCCTCAACTCTCTTCAGTAGCCCAGTGATCAGCTGTGTGTCAGGATTTCACATCATGAATTAATCTCCAACGTGGAGAAGTTTAGAAAGCAATGTTACAAAGATGTGATTGGTTTTACTCTTCACTCTATCTCACTTGTCTAACACACTCATAGTAAAAAAGAAGCCCGTGCCTTTCTTGTTCTACATAGGAAATATCCTGACTTTGTAATAACACTAAGAACTTTTTGAGTCTGGAAGAGATAAAAGGATAATTCATATGGAATATTATGGATCAAGTGATACCTTAGTATTAAATTTTAAGATTTTGTACATTTATCAGCATCAGTAGATAGGAGCCAAATTTCTATTTTATGTTAGCATTCACAGTTACGCACATTAATTGATTATCTTATTGGGTATCAAGATTTGACTAGTATTACCTCATCTAATCTTCATTTTTATATGAAGTTATATAGTTTTTTAATGTAAATAATTAAGAAATTGCATTTAATTTTTTTAGAGGGGGTTGAGATTTCTGGAAATTTCAAGTTGAGATATATGCAACCTAAGTAATCACTGGCACTTTGTAAGTAGGAAAGCAAAGTCCAAACTCAAGCCTTTGGATTTCAAGTCCAGTATTCTTTTTTTTTTTAAATTGTACTTTAAGTTCTAGGGTACATGTGCACAACCTGCAGTTTTGTTACATATGTATATATGTGCCATGATGATGTGCTGCACCCATTAACTCATCGTTTACATTAGGTATATCTCCTAATGTTATCCCTCCCCACCTCCCTCCACCCCACGACAGGCCCAGTGTGTGATGTCCCCCGTCCTGTGGTCCAAGTGTTCTCATTGTTCAGATGTTCCCACCTATGAGTGAGAACATGCGGTATTGTGTTTCTGTCCTTGTGATAGTTTGCTCAGAATGATAGGTTTCCAGCTTCAACCACGCTACCCTACAAGGACAGTGAACTCCTCCTTTTTTATGTGGGCATAAGTATTCGATTCGTGGTGTAATATGTGCCACGTTTTCTAAATCCAGGTCTATCATTGAATTGGGCATTTTGGTGGTTACAAGTCGTTTGACTGGTGGAATAGTGCCTCAATAAACATACATGTGGCATGTGTCTTTATAGCAGCAGATTTAATAATCCTTTGGGTATATACCCAGTAATGGATGAGCCAGGTCAAATGGTAGTTTCTAATCTAGATCCTTGAGGAATCGCCACACGTCGTCCATAATGGTTTGAACTAGTTTACAGTCCCCACCACAGTGCAAAAAGTGTTCCTATTTCTCCACATTCTCTCCAGCACCTATTGTTTCCTGCAAGTCCAGTATTGTTTTCCATTCTCCAGGATCACTGGTGTCCAGCAATAAATGCAGATTTGCAGACCCCAAGGAGAAAACTTCATTTTATGTACTTTCTTCCTGGAGACCAAGCCCACTATAGTAACGGATATCTTCAAGCGAGGGTGGAAGTGTGCATGAGTAGAGAACACTCTCCATCTCTTCTCATGTCACATAGCTCTCCAGTTGATACAATCTACAACTGTATTTACATAGAGGGAAAAATGATTCTATATTTATATAGAATTCTCCATAATGTGTCAAGTGTCCTCACACTATCCTATGCAGTGGGTACAATCATCTGCACATTTTTTTAAAATGGTAAAATCGAAGCTTTGAGTGGTTAAGTAATTTTCCCAAGATAATAGTTACTAAAAGGAAGAAATAAGATTTTTACATGTATGTCTGTGTCACTTTCATAGCTCCTCCTGATTTTATCTGTAGCTCAGCCACCATAATATGCACAGAATGAGACAAAACCATAAGTGATATTTTGCTACTATCAAGTAAAACCAAAAATTAAAAATCAAGCAAACCAAAGCAAAATCTTGTATATATGAACATCTTCTCTACTCATCAGCTTTCAAAACCACTTGAGCATACTTAAAGGAATCCAGTGTTAATATTTATAAATGATTTCCAAATTTTAATTGTGATTCTTTACCCTGTATGTGTACAACAGAAAGATCCATTGACTGAATTACAGGTGTTTTTCATAGATTATACGTTCCGGGATCTGAAATATAACATTGAAAGAGGTTTTCTAAATCTCATTTTGCATTTTTAAAATACAAGTTGAGGGAAAAAAAGGATCTGGTTTGAATTACTGAGTCATGGGAGGTCAGTATTCCCAAGGTCTATTCTTGCCTCACATTAATTCATATTTTCACTGGGGACTGAAAGCTCTCATCAGGTTGGCTGAACACAATATGCTATTAATTCTGTCTCTCTTTTCAGAGCTTGATTCTTCTTTGAGATGGTAACTTAGATCAGATGCAGGACAGTAACTTTCTCTGGAAAAAGAAGAATGTTTTTATTTATTCTAACTTTGGTACTCTGAAGTCTGTCATATCTGGAGCATTAAAATATTATGTGCTTGACCAGCCAAGAATGGCAAATGTTCAGCTACACAGAAAGTCTGTATGAAAAAAGCCTCCTCCCTGTGGTTTTTATAAAGCACACAAAGTATAGTCATATGGCTATGGTTCAATATGATATTCGTTTTATGTAATCAAATGAATAGCACATTTATCCAGAGTGCTAATGTAATAGTAAGATTATCAGCAAAGCAGAAGACTCTACTGTGGAGAAAATACTTTTATATCCATGCTATAATGTAATAATGTATGTGAAATTTCAATAATGGCTTTCTCTGTCGGGAAAGGGTGGTCATTAATTGGGTTGGTTTCCCATCAGAGAGTGGTAATCATCCCTGTTTTCCAATGTTGTTGATTTTTATATGAACACAAAATGCCAATCTATATCATTCTTAATGACATTTTCAGTAATAAGAGGGGTATTAATTCAAGTACCTTTTTCATTTCCCAGATCTTTTTATTTACTATATAGTCAGCCTATTTCTGCTCTAAAGGAATATGTGAGGTTCTCGAGGGAGGCAAATGTAAGACAGACAATGCCCCGGAGGAATTTACAGTCTTTCAAAGGAGACAGATGTGTCAATAGATGAATGAAATAAAATGAATTAGATGTTGTCTGTACTTCTCATCTCCCATTGACCTCTCATTCAACGCCGTCATCTTATCCAAGCCACCAATAATCTCCCTAAAGTTAAATGTAATTCATGTTTTGTCTTAGTGTTTGTCTTCCTTGGGGCATTTTTCATTGTGAACCATTCTCACTTTCTCAAACATCTCTTAGCTCTTGGTTTTGATGACATCACTTAATCCTGCCCCCCCCCCCTTTTTTTTCTCTTCCTTCATCTACAGCTGCTATTTTCACTCATTTTAAAGGGCTCTTCTGACTATTTTTTAGTGATTTCCAGACCTTACTTTCATTTTACTCTGCACAGTCACCATGATTTCTGTTGTCATCTTGGACAAGTGTCAAAAATCTGAACAGTCAAGGTTGTACTGGTAGAAGGAGCCATGGGACAGGCAGCCCAGGGATAAGTGAAGAAGTAGAAGTCAGGAGAGACAGGCTAACAGCTAGAGGCAATGTGCTCTTAGGAAGAAAAGATTCTTATCGAGAGCCTCAGTCTGTGATGCCATTGACCCTATACTTTTAGAGTCAAAGATCAGAAAGCTGCCTCCATGTTGTTTCCTCAGGTGTGCTTAGATACTAGTATTTTGTCTGATAGAAACTAACAATCTTTTCCTCGAAAACTTTCTTCTATTCATTAATGCTGCTCTAAAATGTAAGGATAAACAGTTCCTCTTTCCTCTTCCTATCATAAGCACAGTAAAGCTATTTATTTTGAAGGGAGAGAGATCTCAACACAAATTTTTCTCTTTCAGTTGAAACATGAGCAAAACATTTTCCCATTAATTTGCTATAGAATCAGCGACCATTGGAGGGGAGATGGCCATAGAAGTGAGCAGAGCAGTGAAACAGGCAAGGCAGGCATCTCTCGCCATGGCTAACTGGTCTGCAACAGGATGGGCCTGTGTGTGTGTGTGCGTGTGTGTACGTGTGTGCGTGAGTGTGAGTGGGAGAGAGAGAGAACAAATCACCAGTTGGAGGGTGTTGCAATCCTATTTAGGTATCTCTAATGAGAGAAGAAAGGAGTAAACATGTAGCAGAGAGAATCCATAGCATTGTGCTCTTCCCACATGCTCAGGTGAAAGTTTAAAACTTCTTCGAAAGAACATATTTTATTTTGAAAAAAGAAAAACAATATTGGAAATATCTCACTTCCTATTATAGCCATGCTTGCTTTTATATAAAAAAATATTTCAAGTGGCATGCCAGGAAGATGCTATTGCATTAAATCTAACAATTTCAGAAAATGGTGCTGAATTGAATAAAAGCAATCTTGCCCAATACGTTCAGAGTCCTGGTAATTTTGAGAATATAGTTTCGCATGAGCATAAACCGACCAAAGGAAAGAGTAATAAAATTTCTTTTAAAGCTTTGCTTCATGGGGAGAGATGTTCTGATGCTGCCAAAAAGGCAGCAGAGTACAATGTTTTCTGCCCCTTTTGGTAGAATTTTTGAAAAGTTTATCTTGCTTGTGTCATTTGGCAGATTAAAAAACGTCTTTGATCAGAGTCTTTTATTGCCCTAGAGAAATAACATATTCATTCACCCCAACAAATATTTTCACCATTTCTACTATGTCTGAAACCATCTATGATCTTGGTAATGAAGTTTTACGAGGAAGACCAATAACTAAAGATATTATTGGTTAGTATTTTAATATTGCTGCTATAAATTTTTAATCACATGTAATTGACAAGGAAAATGATTGTAATTTCCACAATAAATCTTTCTATCTAATATTTAAACTTATTGTTGTTAGAGTGATTGTGTCCTGTGTATTAAAACATTTTTTTTTTGTTTTACAATTGCAAGATTTAATAGAGTGAAAACAGAGCTCCCATACAAAGGAAGGGGGCCCAAAGAGGGTAGCCATTGCTGGCTCAAATGCTGGGGTTTATATCCCCATCATTGTCCCTCCCGCTGTGCTCTCAGGCGGTAGATGATTGGCTATTTCTTTACCTCCTGTTTTTGCCTAATTAGCATTTTAGTGAACTCTCTTTACTGCCTCATTGGTTGGATGTGAGCTAAGTTGGAAGCCTCGTGTTTAAAGGTAGATGCAGTCACCTTCCCGGCTAGGCTTAGGGATTCTTAGTTGGCCTAGGAAATCCAGCTAGTCCTGTCTCTCAGTGCCCCCTCTCAACAGGAAAACCCAAGTGCTGTTGGGGAGTTTGGCCGACCCCTCTAACTGCCTCCTGCTGAATTGGGGCATAGTAGGGGTTGTGCAGTTGAGATTTCCTCAGGAGAGGTGGCTTCGATGTCATTAACATTGGAGCATGGGCTAGCAGGCCGGTCCAGGGATCTGCGGTAGATCTTAGTCATGGACTGCATCTGGGGCTCCATTTGAGGAACTATTTGTAGCTTTACAGCTTCGATTCTGGAAGAGACAAACTTAACAAGGAGGTTAAAGAGACAGGGTCCAAAGAGGAGTAACAATATTATAGCTGCTAGAGCTCCTAAGAAGGGGAGAATCCAGGGCATCCATTGGCTGAGGAGGCCCCAGGGTCTAGTGTTTTGAAGCTCCTCTGCTCTACATTGTATTCAATCTCGAATTTCTTTAATTTTCTCAGTGATGATTCCAGATTGATTAACATAATAATAGCATTCTTTCCCTAAAAATAAATAGGTTCCCCCTCTTTCCATGGTTAGAAAGTCTTTGATTTTGAAGGACTATTGCTGCTAAGGAGTTAAGTTGATCTTGCAAGATGACCAGTGGGTTGGCGACCCATTCCATGTCACCATTTAGTTCTTGAGAGAGTTTGTAGTAGAACCGAGTAGAGGTTGTGATATCGCCAACGCCAGTACCTTGTCTGCCTAGCACTCCTGCTCTGATAACAGAAGGAAGAATGGGTACTCTTTTGTTGCAGGGCTTAGGTACGACATGATTGTATAAATCTTGTTCAGTGTAGATGGTCATAGGGGGCACTATGAATGAGAGGAAGCACATAGATTCTGAAGAGCTATTCAAACAATGATAGGTTGAGGTACCACAGACAAAAAATACTCCTGAGGGTAGGCAGACTATTCGTGTGGGAGGAGTTACCCACATGATGCATTGGGAGTTGGTTGTGTCTATAGTATTGCTAAATTTTACACAGGTGAGGTTTGAGGTATGGGTTATTTCCAGATTGGAAACAAGAGGTCCTACTAAAACAGAAGTGGTGTTTATTTCTGTGTTGAAGTTTTTCCATTGTTCAGGTACAGGGATTGAAATGGATGGCCTGAAGTGCAGGGGAAGGCACATCCAACAGTTAGCAGGATTTTGGGCCGAGACTTTATGGAGCCTAGTGAGGGTGGTATTAAATAGGCTTACCAGGTGAGTGTGGGTATGGAGGGTTTCATGTAGTTTTGAGAGATCTAGTCCTTTGTAGGGTCTAGAGGTGCTATGTACCCGGGTCAGTTGGGAGATCACTTCCTTTACATGTTTTTCTCTTGCCTGATCTTGAACTCCACCTGCATCAGACATACTGGTATGGGTGAAGGAAGTCCAACAGACAGTGGCTCCAAGTCCTCCAGGACAACTAGGATTAATCATTTTCCCTGTTCAATAATGAGTATTTGCATGTATGCAAAAAGTGGCAGAGTTATAGCAGTTGCGGGGCATATGGGTGTGGGCGGTGAAGGTGGGGTTTCCCTTAGAAAAACTCCTACATGATGGGGCATTAATATTTCTGGGAAGCCACATTTTCCATAGAAGCTTTTGGTAAGGGGAGCTACTGGTTGTACAGCGGCATGGAGGGGGTGAAGTGGGAGTGAAAGGGGGTAAGAGAACAGTAAAGAGAAAAATATGATAAGGGAGGGCCATGGGGATTTATGATTTTAGTTACTTTCCTCATGGTTGTTGCTTGAAGAGCAGGTGCAGATCCTCTAGAAGTTCACAGGAATAGCTAGCATTGTCCCCTGGATTTTTGGTTTCCTTTGGCAGTATCCAGGGTTTGACCTGAGTGTGATATATCCAAGACTCCACTCCAGCCACTTTAACCGTGGTTGGGGTAGATAAAATGACTGGGTAGGGTCCTTCCCAGGGTGTGTCTAGGGATGGGCAATTAGAGGGAAGGGACTTGACTAACACCATGTCACCAGGGTGGAATAATTCCTTTCCCTCCTCTCAGGGACAGACTCATTGTAATGGTTTTAAGAACGTGTTGATATTTGGCTAAGGAGGTGATGTCTGCAACTAAGTTGACTGTCTCTCGGTCAGGCACAAGGTCATTGATTAGGAAGGGCTGTCCATACAGCATTTCGTGTGGGCTAAGTCCTGCTTTTTGGGAAGACTTTCGGATTCTTAGTAAGGCTATAGGCAACAGAGCAGGCCATGTGAGGTGGGTTTCCTGGGTTAGCTAAAAGCATTCATTTATTTTTTGTAGTCCTGGACCGAGATATTTGGTTTTAAAATAATATCCAATAAATAAGTACATTTTGAGAGTTGTTCTTCATCACAAGGTAAATTATGGTTTTGTTTTTCATATCCAGATTTATAGCTCCGGGTCAAGATCAGACCATCACCTTTCCCCAGACTCCCCAGTGCACATTTCTGTGATAGAGCAAATTTTCAAAATCACTTCCTTTTCACTGTAAATTTGAACAAAGGCAAGAGGCATACTCTTTGTGGTGACATATTCCTGGCGAATGATGCAATGTCTCTTCAGGGTCTTGATAAGACCACTACTCCCTTGTTTTGTCATTGTGTTTACACCAAACTGTGATCACATCCATGTACATTTTCTAGTCCAAGCCCAATGTGGCTTATGAAATATTATCTAAAACCTGATGACCACTTTCCACAGACTTCTCAGAACAAGAGTCTTCACTCTTTCACTTTACTGGCTATGTGAACTCAGATGCTTGAACTAGTGGTCCCATATTAAATTTCTTTTTAAAGTTTCAGATTCAGGGGGGTACAAGCACATGTTTGTAACATTGATATAACGTGTAACCCACATTACTTTTATAATGACATATGATTCTCAATATAAAGTGCTTAGCACACTGTTCAGCACATAGAACACACACACTACTTTTATGATTATAAAATAATTAGCTTTTTCCTTGTTCACATAAACGGTGCATTACAATTTGTCATAACTTTTCCCTGAATATTGCTTTCCAAATTCCTCTTTCTCCTTTAAAAAATATTTCTGCCCCCAGATTGCATATTTAGAGTTAATATTTGAATAAGTAGCCTATATATGAGACCACCAAGTAAGACCTAACAAGTGTATTTAAAAGCTTAGTGCCGGGACAGAGCTTAATGCAAAGCCCAGTTCTGGAATTTTTAATTCAAGGAGGTTTTAAAGTGTGTCTGAGTTGATAAAAGAAAAACATCAGCCTAATTACATTTAATGGAGTTTAACTGAGCAATGAACAATTTGCAAATCGGGCAGCCTTTTGAGCCATGAGAGGCTCAGAGACTCCAGTGCAGCCAATGCAGCCACGTGGTGGCAGAAGATTTGTGAACAGGAAAAGGAAAGTGATGTACAGAACATGGAAGTGACATACAGAAACAGCTGGATTACAGTTGGCATTTGCCTTATTTGAATACAGTTCCAACAGCTGGCTATATTTGATTGGCCAAAACTCGGTGATTGGCGTAAGTAGAGGCTACGGTCTGTTTACACCCACACTTATTATATTCACGTTGTACGGAAAAACCTTTAGGCCAAACTTAAAATGTGTAAAGAGACATCTTTAGGCTAAACTTGGTTTAACAGAGTTGTTTGTTTCAACCCAACATTTGCTAGGCTATGAGCTAAGTACTTGGCATCCACTCTCTTGTTTATTTCTCTGAACATCTTGTCAGGTATATTTTATTATTTTTATTTACAGATAAAAGCAAAAACCACAACATCCTAATCTTGCCTGAGAGGTTAAGTGGCTTTATCAAGAGCTCACGTTTAATTACTTGTTGACAAAGTGAGTCAGAATCAGGATTTTCTGATTCGAAATTCCAGGAAGAAATTCTGTTAAACCAGAGCAGAGAAATTAATATTTTGACAGATTCCAATCATGAACTCGACGAATTTCTCCTTGCTTATTGTACTTAAAAAATTGTCTTTTTGAGAACTTGTAAGAATCAAGGGGAAGAAATAAAGACTTCTATGTAAGCCCTCTGATTTGAATGAGCTGTGATTAAGGAAAACATAGCTTGCCAGACATCATCTGGGGAGGAGCTGGGTTGGAAAGAGTTAGATCACAGTAGATTGATTCATTCAACTGAGTCATTCATTTAAGGTCTGAGCCATTTTTACTGGATTGGTCATGTAGATCGTGGCTCTTGCCCAAGTTGTCTTGATGAATCTACCTGCCACCTCACAAAATGTTCCATATTTAATTTAAAAAATAGTATTCATACTTTTAATCTATAAAATAATGTCTTCATTGTAGCAAGTTCTAAAAAGAAATAGATTTATGTTAAAAGAGCTGTATATAAATCATACTATTCAGAGATATTTTCTTCTAGATTTTTTCATACCTATATAACTTTTACAGAATTCAAATCACCATATGCTTTTTTCATGTAACCATTATACCATATACATTTTCAATGTCAAAGATTTTTTAATACAATGTATCTTAGTTTATCTTAAAATAATATTATTTTTCTAATTACATAACCAATACACATGTATTGCAGACAACTTGGAAAACCCTAAAAAAATAAAATCACCGATGCTCATACCACACCAACATAATCACAGCTAATATCTTTCCTTACAGTTTTTTCCATGCATATATATGTTTTGTGTGTAATAATAACTATCACTTTTGGAATGTGTCCTGTGTACCAAATGCTATTCTGAAAACTTTTAGTCCTCAGAACAACATATGAAGTGGATGTTATTATAATCTCTGTTTACTTTGGGGAAACTGAGGGACATTTGATTAAAAAACTTGCCCTAGATTACGCAACTATTAATGGTAGAGGTGAGATTGGAACCCAGACAATCTGTTCCATGGACTACACTCTTACTCCTGACACAAGACTGCCTCTCTCTGAGCCGTAAGAGACCATTCTAATTTAGAAACATATATTTAAAATGTAACACCACCATATTTCAGTTAATCTAAGACACCATCTATTGTAAGTTGCACCATTATTTTATGGACCACTAAGGAAGAAAAAAGAGCTGCCAATTATAATTGTAAGATGCCACTGACTTTAACATACATCTCAATTTCAGAGATGTTAAGATGTGAAAAATGTGCTTTTAAGAAAATATGAAATCCCATATGTGGTGAATATTCTGTCATTAAGTGTTTTACAATACCATTTAAAAGCACCATGTAGTATTGCATTATATACCTACACCCCAATTTGTTACAGTCCCTTATTTTCCCCATTTTTTTCTAAACCAAAATAATAATTAGGAATAATACTTTGTGGATCTAAATACTTCTGTACATCTCCAATTAATTCCTTAGAATAAATTCCTGTTGTATAATTGCTGTCAAAAGTGTAGATGTTTTACTGCTTTTCATAATGTGAGTTTGGGGAGGAGATTTTACTGGTT
>NW_016805896.1:427062-448335 GCF_001698545.2 Rhinopithecus bieti
ATACTATATATACTAATTTTCCTTACTCTTATGAACAAGAACTTATTTTGAACTTTTTTCTCTTCTGATAAACTCAATTGTACCCCACCCCAAGTGCCTTAAAATGAAAGCATTCTAGAGTTTACATTTGTATCTAATAAAGAAATGCCTTAAATAAATATTTGAAAAACAATTTTCAATATAGTTATAGGTTATATTTGTTGGGAAAGAAGAAAGACATCTTAATTGAAACTACAGGACCAATTTTCAGACCTTGTCAGGTCTTACAATGTTTTATTCCTATGATTCCCTTTTTTACTGCCCCATTCAACCCCATCCCATGGCTTATTTATTTCAGTTATTGTACTTTTTGGTTCTGGAATTTCGCTTTGGTTCTTTTTATAGTTGACATTTCTCTGTTGAGATTCCCTATCTGTTCACTCATTAAGTGTCTTAGTCCATTTGGGCTGCTGTAACAGAATACCACAGATTAGGTAGCTTATAATAACAGAGATTTATTGCTCAGAGCTCTGGGACGCTGGGAAGCCTAGAAGCAAGGCACCAGCAGATTTAATGTCTGGCGTAAGGGCTTGCTTCTTGGTTCAAAATGTCCATCTTCTCATTGTCCATCTTCTCCTCATATGGTTACATGAAGGAGTGTTTCTCTGGGGTCTCTTTTATAAGGACATTACTCCTATGTGTGAGGGCTCTACCTTTACGACCTAATCACCTCCCACAGACTCTACCTCCTAATACCAACACCTGTTGGATTAGATGCCAACAGATGCATTTTGGGGAGACAAACATTCAGTCTATATGATTAAATAAGATCTCCTTTTCCTTTACATCTTTGATGATGTTTTCTGTTCATTCTTTGGACATGTTTAAAATAACTGACTTATAATCTTTTAAATGCAAAATCTGGGCCATTTTATGTTTGGCTTCTATTGACTGCTTAAAAATTTTTTTTTTTTTGTACTGTGGCTCACATTTTTCTTTTAATTAATTTATTTTGAGACAGTGTCATGCTCTGTCACTCAGGCTGGAGTGCAGTGACATGATCACAGCTCACTGCATCCTTGAGCCCCTGGGCTCAAACAATCTTCCTGCCTCAGTCTCTTGAGGAGTTAAGACTGCAGATGTGTGCCACCACGCCTGGCTAAATTTTAAAAAAAGTTTCTATGCCAGAGATTTTGAATTGAATGTTGAATATATGGGAAAAATGCCATTCTGATTCTAGATTCTGTTGTATTCTGAAAAGTGTTGATTATTGTTTTAGAAGACAATTCACTTGCTGAATCCTTTAAACTTGCCTAGACTTTATTTTATGCTTTGCTAGTGCATATTTGTTGAAAATCCAAGTTATTTCCTATGCCTCTCTTACTTTGAAAGATTCAGCCTCCAAAAGTTGTGTCTTTTGCAAATCACGTTGGGACTTAGTTTCAGGTTGCCTTAACATGTGTCTAGAGTATGTTTGATGAGAGAATGATCTTTTCTTCTGAGGCATGGTCTTTTTGGTGTATCAGCTGCCTATCAGGGCTGTTAGCAAATGCTTTCCACTCTGGCAGTCCAAACTCCAGTAGTTCATGGAGCTGCTCTGTCTCCAGCTCTGCTTCGCATCTAGTAACTCTATTCTACCCTCAAGCACAAAGCAACCTATATCTGCTGTGCCACTGTGGTCTTGAAAGCTGGCTTTTAGCCAGGACTCACAGGAGGATATATGTGTTAATAAATACAGCATGGTTTTCTGCTGTTGACTTACAGGAATGTCCCCCAGCTTGGGCTTCTGTGGCCCCTTCTGCACAGCTTCTTCATGTTTCACACCCTATCCTGCAGATTCTAGGCATTTTATTTGCTCTGAGTTCTGATCTCTGCCTGCACAATTCAGCTGGAGCACCATGTTTTGCTTGGACTCCAGATCTTTGTGCTATGGGTGGGAAGTTGTTCCCAGGCAGCAGGTGGGAGCAACAGCAATGATTGTCTTGTGAGTTTTGCCTCTTTTGTGATTGCAGCCTCGTATTGTCTCTGGTTGTTGCCTGCAAACAGTTGCTTCATATATTTTGTCTAGTTCTATAGTTGCTTACTGTGGGAAGTTTAGTTCAATACCAATTATTTACTTCATCATGTGGAGAAATGTGTTTTACATAGTCTGAATTTGCATTGTTGAAAACTTACCCTGTGGTCTCATACCTTAGAATTATGCTCAGTGTCAGTGTGGTTTTATTAACTCATTAAATGATCTTAAAATCTCTATGAGGTAGGTATATTTTTATCTCCATTTGATATATGAGGAACCTGAGGCACAGAGAGGTTAAGAAACCTGCCCACAGCCACACAGCTAGAGAATGAACATTTCTGGGTTATACATAGACTATGAAGTAATATATATTCAGAGTGGCTTTCTTTTTTATTATCATCTCTTTTGCTGAGTGAAAATCTAATTTCTTTTTGCCCTTTTGATAGCTTTTGAGTAGCTCAATAGATGATAGCTAACTGTTACTCTTCATTATTGAAACATAAAATTCCATCATTATCCCATTCAAAATTACTTATGGAGAGTAGAACCAATTACAGTTTGGGACCAGAAACCACTTTGAGGGATTATAATTCTTTCACTGAATGTGCAGTCCAGGAGGGCACTTAGCTATTCGTCTGTTTTAAACACTACTATATCCTCCTGCTTAGAAGAGTGCCTGAAAAGAAATGCTCACTTAAATATTTGCTGAAGAAATGAATAAACAACATTTTAATATTTTAATTTCATCAAGAATACACAAGCACACATAAGGACCACATTTTAAACCTCCATTACTTAAAAGCTAGTTATGCTTCTCTCACAAATATAAAGGATAACTTCTCTGTATTTCATATTTTCACCTGCTATAAATTTCTGGTTTTTATTTAATTCTTTTTGATACCTTTATCTTTTGCTTTACACAAATATTACTTGTCATGTTAGAAAGTGCTAATAACAAGGCTTATTTTAAGGATAATCTGAGATTGGTATCATATTAGATACTTCTTATTGCTTTGCCTTAAATAATAATACAGATACAAAAATAAGTGCATTTGGACTTATCCAAATAAGTCCAAAGATAGGATAAGTGCAGCATAGTTACAAAATACATGCTGGCTTTAACAATGTATCCCATCTGACAGCTTGGAATTGCAAAGGCAGAGAATGCCTTTAATATTATTTGTGTTTTTGACCAAAGAACTACTACATTTGAGTAAGTTTTTATCCTATATGCCTCATCTTTTCAATAGTTTCTAAATATTACCACTCTTCCATGGTGCTGGCTACTGAGACTTTTTAATGAAATCTTACTTTCAAAGCATGAAATTCTCAAAGGCTCCATTCTCTAAGGATGAAGGAAACCCAGAACATATTTTGTGGAGTCACAGAAGGGAAAGCTCTGAAATCTGGTCATGTACCTCTGTATTTGGAAAAATGGTCAAGCCAGCCTGGGCCCGCTATAAGACTGGCAACTAAAGGCAGTGTGAGTCTGTATACATTTGTCCCTGCAAGAGTGAGGAATCCTTTGCAAAAAGATAAATGCAGAGCAGTCCCCACATCTTGGACGACCAGTTTTGGAAGCTATCATCCTGTTAGTATTTCTTTAACTTCCTGTCTTGTTGGAGGAAATGTTATTTTGTTTATTAATTGGGAAGAGGCTGTTTGGGTTACTAATGGCCAAAAAGTAAGCAACAAATGCTTAGTCAATAAGAAAATGACATGAAACAAGATACACATTTGCTTAACAGCAGATGTGTCTAACAAGACTATTTAGATAGAATTTGTAACACTCAGGATACTTTAGAAAAAAAATTATGGAAAACGATATAGAACTTTGTGACTTTTTTGCATAAGGTAAATAAGACATGATGAAGAAATAAATATGAAAGAAAATTAAAATGAAACAGAGGCCTTATTAAAATGAAACTGACAATATGTAGACCAAATCAAATCAAAGTAACAGGAATTATCCATCTTCCTGAGGACAAACAGCCCACACTAATCTTTGTACAAAGTAAGCCTTTGGACAGCTAGCATTCTATTATTATCATTCTTTTCCACTTTGCATTTATCTTGTACAAGCCACATGAAGATAGTGGGTGAGAAAGTTTCCAAGTGTTGGATGAGTTTTGGAATCATCTTTGGCTCTTCTCCCTCACAGTTCATATCCAGCCCACCAGAAAGTCCCATGGGCATTATTCACATTAAATCACTGGCCAGGCATGGTGGCTCACGTCTGTAATCCCTGCACTTTGGGAGGCTGAGGCAGGTAGATCACCTGAGGTCAGGAGTTCGAGACCAACCTGGCCAACATGGCAAAACCCCGTCTTTACTAAAAATACCAATATTAGCTGGGCCTGGTGGTTCATGCCAGTAATCCCAGCTACTCGGGAGACTGAGGCAGGGGAATCGCTTGAACCTGGGAGACGGAAGTTGCAGTGAGCCAAGATTGTGCCACTGCAATCCAGCCTGGGTGATGGAGCAAGACTTTGTCTCAAACAAATAAACAAATTTGATCACTTCCCACCATCACCACCATGGGTGCTGTTAGGAGCTCCATCATCTCTCACCTGAGTTATGCAGTAGTTCTCTCTGCTTTTACCCTTTCCCTTACCATCTATTTATTAAATATTTATTTATTTATTTTTTGAGACAAAGTCTCACTCTTTTGCCAAAGCTGGAGTGCAGTGACGTGATCTCGGCTCACTGCCACCTCCACCTCCCAGGTTCAAGTAATTCTCCTGCCTCAGTCTCCCGAGCAGCTGGGACTACAGGCATGTGCCACTATGCCTGGCTAATTTTTGTATTTTTAGTAGAGACAGGGTTTCACTGTGTTGACCAGGCTTGTCTTGAACTCCTCACCTCGTGATCTGCCTGCCTTGGCCTCCCAAAGTGCTGGGATTACAGGCATGAGCCACCGTACCTGGCCCTTAAATGTTTAAAATTTGTAGTATTTGCGGGTACATTGTAGGTGTTTGTACTTCTGGGATATATGTGATGTTTTGATACCGTCTATGGAGTCTCGCTCTGGCGCCCAGGCTGGAGTGCAGTGGCATGATCTCGGCTCACTGCAAGCTCCACCTCCCGGGTTCACGCCATTCTTCTGCCTCAGCCTCCCAAGTAGCTGGAACTACAGGCACCTGCCACCACGCCCGGCTAGTTTTTTGTATTTTTAGTAGAGATGGGGTTTCACTGTGTTAGCCAGGATGGTCTGGATCTCCTGACCTCGTGATCCGCCCGCCTTGGCCTTCCAAAGATACCATCTATTTTTAATGCAGCTGCTGGAGTGATCCTTGGAAAAGTAAGCCTAATTGTGTCATGCCTCTGCTCAAACTCTACAGTAGTTCTGTTTCCCTTTGAGTGAAAATGAAGTTCTTAAAATGGCTTATAAAGTCCTAGCCAAAGTGATCCCTGGTATTTCTCTAATCTCATCTCCTACTGTGCTTCAATCATTCCACACCAGCCCCACAGGCCTTCCTGCTTCTTGAATGTGCCAGGTACCTTTCTACATCAAGGGCTTTGCTTGAGCGGTTTTTTTTTTTTTTTGCCTGATATAGTCTTTCTCTAGATACTCACCAGATATCTACCTTCTTCAAATCTTTGCTCCAGTCTCACCTTCTCAATGATACCTCGTCAGCTACCTTATTGAATATTGCAACTTGTCCTTTACTCTTGATCCCTGCATTTCCTATACCCCAGACTCTAATCTACTCTTCTTCCTCCCATGATACTTACCACTGTCTACTATGCTATATACCATCTAATATATTATTTATTACATGTCTGTTATTGTTAATCTCTGCCCTGCACCCTCCCCCTCAATATAAGCTTCAGAAGGACAGAGATTTTGTTTCATTGCAAAGTATATCCTAAGGACATAGAAATGTGCTTGGCACGAGAAGTTTTTGATAAATGTTTGTCGAATGAATGAATGAATGGATGTATAAACCTTATTATTGAGATGGAATAAAAACTTGGCTGCTATGTAAAGTTTCTTGTCAAATGTTTGTTTAAGTTAGTTTTTTGAATCATACAAACACACGGCACACAGTTTGGAATGGACAAAAGTATATACAGTAAAATTAAGGTTCCTTCATTCTCTTCCTGGGTCATCTCCAGAGGAAACTAATTTCCAGTCTTTTTAATACGTCTTTTATAAATTTTTCTATGCATTTACAAAGATATGGGCATTTATAATTTTTTCTATTAATACAAATGGTAACATTCCATTGAGCTTACCTTTTGTATCTAATACATGTTGATGATTATTTTATTTAAGTACACAAATGAACTCTGATTCTTTTTAACAATTACATAGTAGTCCATTTATTTATGTACACTTGAAGGATAGTTGTGTGGATTCCCATTTTTGCTCTTATTTATAATGCTGAATGTCTGTTCTGTGCATGTGTCAGTACAGCTGTAGGATAAAGTTCTAGGGAAGGAAATGCTAGATCAAATAATGTATGCATTTTATTATTTTTATCTTTATTTTTTCAAGACAGGGTCTTGCTCTGTTGCCCAGTTTGGAATGCAGTGGCATGAACATAGCTCACTGCAGCCTTGACCTCCTGGGCTCAGCCTTCCAAGTAACTGGGACTACAGGCATGCGCCATCACATCTGGCTAATTTTTTTTTATTTTTTGCAGATATGGAGTCTTGCCATGTTGCCCAGGCTGGTCTCCAACTCCTAGTCTCAAGTGATCCTCCCACCTTGGCCACCTAAAGTGTTGGGATTACAAGCATGAGCCACCATGTCCAGCCATGTGGAGGGGCTGAATTTTAATTTTGAAAGCTACCAGCAAATTTTCTTGCATGGAGCTGCTACCAATGAACACTTTCCCTAAAAATGTATGAGGATTTGTATACCATTACCCACACTGTGTGATATAAACATTTTTGACCTTTAATTGTATTTCAAGTTGATATAGGCTAATAGTAAAAAACAAAACAAAACAAAAAAACACTAAAATAGTACAGAAGATGTGAAATAGTAAAAGCTCCCAAGTCTTTCAGGTCCCTAATTTGCAACTCCAGAGATAATCATGGGTAACTCTTTTAAGCCATTCATGTGTAAGCATTATATACATATGTCTATAATTCTTTTATACACAAGTATAAACATAATATGGTAATACTTTGTAATGAACTTTTTCTTATTTGATGGATATCTTTCCAATCAATACATATAATGTTGTTTTTTAAGGCCACACAACAGAATATATACCATACTTGATTTAAACTATTTTGTGTTGATGGAAGTTTAAAATGTTTCAAGGTGTTTTTATTGCAAATCATGCTGAAATGAATGGCTTTGTATATGCATCTTTAATTGATCTGTTATTCCTTAGTGCTAGTACATTTCAAACAGAATTATGAGATCAAAAGACATATGCATCCAAAATTTTGAATGCTCCTTTCAAGTTACCTTCTAAAAGGGTTGAATCCTATTCTTTAAATTAGATATTTTGCTTCTCTACATACTGTCATTCTTTATCATTATTTGTTTTGTTTGCAGAGTCAGTATTTGTTCAATTGATGTGGAATGGTGTGTTCTAATGGGATGTGACTTTGGGAAAATAAGCAACATTTTCACTGCCATTGGGGATTCTCCACAATTTTGAGACTTTCACAAAATGCCGTGTTTAGCAGACTCCGTGTATTTGAGATCTCTGGAGAGGCCTGCATTACAATTGGCTGCCTAGGAGGAAGTGACAGCATTGCCCTTATGGCTATTGAACTTAACAGAGAACTTCGTTACTTTAAACATTTTGTACTCATAGGTTACTCTCCTATGGAATTCGTTTCTCATAGGTATCCTTAAATTCTTCATTGTGACTCAGAGCTGCTATTATAGCAAATGAGTTGTCATGAATTTTGCATGATTGTGATCATTCTTAAGCATCTTTGCATGCTGCCTAAGCTCAGGAGACAGAATTATTTACATATATTTTAATCTATTTTAGAAAGATATATACATGGCAGCCCAACAGCTCATTTATTCTATGGCCATGATAGGAAAGCCAGGCAAATGTAATGCTATAGTTTGCTTGTTTATTGCAGGTATTCAATGGAGTAAACCATAAAATAAATTACTATTTATAAAGGTTTAAAAGTTGGCAGGCACAAAACCCAATCAAATTGTTGTTTTGTTTTCTCAGAGGTGAGTAAACTATTTATTTAGTGTCTGTGCCTGATCTATTTTATTTGTCAAATGACTTTCCTTTGTTTAGTTTGGAAATTGTTTTCTTCCACCATTTAATAAGGAATAGCTATTTAAAGCATCCCAGTTTGTATCTTCTACACTCATAGGTACTACTCCTGACAACTTATCGGGGCAGTTAGGTATTTCAATATGAGTCCAGAGAATGGAGAGTATAAGCAATTATAAAATATAATCATGTTGCTATGCTAAAGATTGGGCAGCAATAAGATAGAACCAGCCAGAAAGAGTGTGTACCCGAGATTCAGCTAAATAAGAGGAATCTGGAAAAAAACTAATGTTCCAAGAAGGATGGGAGTCCAGAACAAATGAGATGAGGTAGGAGGACCTATGGCATAAATCTAAATCAGTATTTCCCAAGGTTAAGTGATCACAAAATTATATGGTGGCATTTGTTAAAAAACATAGTCCAGAATCATACTTTGAGACTCCAACTGAGATGGCCTGGGGTACCTAGGAATCTGTATTTTAGCAAATGATCTTGCTGCAGGTAGTCTAGCTACTGCATGTTGAGAGATACTCAACATCTGAAGAGTCCTCTCTGTCTATCGGTCAGAGGTTCAGCCAGACATCACTGTAAGCAGGGCTATTGCACTCCAAATCTAGACAGAGGATGTTTCTTACATCTGGTTTAACCTGCTGGAAGATTTGAATTATTCTTGCACATGAATCTGAACTGTCATGCAGAGATAGATCTACATATTAGGACACCCCGCATCTTACACCAAGCAAAGGTAAGATCAAATTAATAATTTTAGTTGTGTTGTTTGCCTTTGATGTTTGTGACTTGGATACAGGTTTAACCTTTAACAGTTGGTGTAGTGTTCACGTTTACTCAGTTGTTCTTATTTAAGAAGCTATGTTGGTTTTTGGTTTTAAGTCTAAATTCTCCCTACCCAAACATTTATTTGAGATGCTTCCATGTGTATTTCTTAGACTTACTATATTCTCTTCCAACTGAAAGCTTGTTTTCTCAGTAGGAATAGAAAATGATTTTAAGTCAGACAAACTAAAGGACTGGTAGTTGCATGACTGATCGTAAGCAGGAGTTCCAAGCTCAAATGCTTTCAGAAGCTGTGTTGGAAGAGGGTGTGTGGAGAACGTGAGTGTGAATCAGAAGGGAGTGGTAGAATATAAAAACTGGCAAGTCGACAACCTACCTAAAACCACTGAAAAATCAAATGAAGCATCATGTTGCTAAAACAAGGCAGGTCTTCAGACTACATTCTGCCTGCTGGCCTTCTGTCTATGTCCTTGATTTGAAGTCTTACTTGGTCAAATAGTAGCCTCGTCTGAGTTTGTTATAATTTCATGGTGACATTATTCTACTAACACTGCAGTAGAATGTGGTATGTACATAGTACAAAAATGACACAGCTCAGAAACTTTGGAGGTATGAGAACAGCAAGAATGGGAGGAAGGAACAGAGAGATAGAGAGGGAGATATAGAGAGAGAAGGGGCAGAGACAGAGAATATGTAATTCATACCCAGTGCTTACTACCTACATGACCTTGAATAAGCTACAATTATTTTTCTTTGATCCTCTGTTTCATGTGTAAAATGGGAATAAAATATCATCTCAGGCAGCTGCCTTAAATTTTAAATGAAATAATATTTGTAAAATTTTATATAATGCTTCATGTATAGCAGACACTAAACAAAGTTTTAAAATTGATTTCATGTGGCAGAATTTACTGGGAAGGTTCTGAAAAAGATATAATTTCCTCACCACTGTTAATATGTACTTGGTGATATGAAATGTGATGTAGAGATGTCTTTTCCTCTGCTCTTTACACAGCTGATGATTATCAGCACCTTATACGAGGCTAAGTCGGAAGTGTCAAAAGGAGATTTCTCAAGGCTGAGAACAGAAGTAGATTACATTCTTTGCTTGCCAAATTCAAAGTCACACTTTCTGTTTCCCCCCACTCTTGCCCTTCTCCCTTCTTTTTGTCAAATCCAGGGAAGAAACTCACCTCTTTTCTTGAGTTTTCTGAATGACAACCCTACCCAGAAGCTGTGGAGTGAACTGCTGCTCTGGCGTCCAGTATAGGGTTGGTAGACACAATGGGGTCTCTGTAAACCAACAGCAGGAGGCTTTAAGAAGGGTGCAGATCCTCTCATGTGCCACATAAAAGGGTCAGCGTTAGCTTCCTCTGACAGAGCAAAGTTTGAGTTCCTGCAGCCTTGAAATGTTCCTGCAGCCTTGGAGCAGCTGCGTATTTAAATGAGGAGTGAACAGATCCATCCCCACATCTTTGTTTTTAAAAACTAATGCCCTATCCCCTCTCTCTTATACATGAGCACTATGAAAGAATTGGTCACTAATGAGAAGGTAAAGGGAGCTGCGAAAAAGGTTGCTGACTTATGATAGAGATGTTTGAATTTGATTATTTCTAGGAGATAAAGTTTTAAAATATTTTAATTTAAAATATTCATTTACTTAAATTGACAGAGAAAAATGTATATATTTGTGGAATACAACATAATGTTTTGATATATGTTTATATTGTGGAATGGCTAAATCAAGCTAATTAACATATCCATTCCTCACATACTTAGCATTTTTGTGTGTGGTGAGAACACTTAATATCTACTATCAGCAGTTTTCCAATATATAGCCTATTTTTAACTGTAGTCCCTATAATATGCAATAGATCCCTTAAACTTATTTCTCCTATATAACTCAAATTTTGGGTCTTTTGACTAATATCTTTCCAATCCCCCATCCTCCAGACACTGGTAATTACTATTTTACTTTCCATTTATATGACTTGGAACTTTTTTACACTCCACATATAAGTGAGATCATACGGTGTTTATCTTTCTATAATGTTCTCCAGGTTAATCCATGTTGTTGTAAACATGATTGCACTTTCTCTTTGTTCATTCATCTGTTGACAAAAATACTTAACTCCCTATCTCATGGTTATGTTGTAATGAAATGAACATGGGAATGCAGATATCTCTTCAACATACCAATTTCATTTCCTTCAGGTATATATCCAGTAGTGGAATTGCTGTATCATATGGTAGTTCTATTTTTAATTTTTTGAGGAACCTTCACACTGTTTTCCAGGCTGTACTAATTCACTTTCCCACCAGTAATGTACAAAGATTCCCTTTTCTCCACATCCTCACCAACAAGTGTTAGCATTCATCTTTTTAGGGAGTTGCCATGCTAACAGGTATGAGATATCTTACTATGGCTTTAATTTCCCTTTCCCTGATGATTAGGGATGTCGAGCATTTTTTTCAAATACTTGTTGGCCATTTATGTATCTGTTGATAATGTTTATTCAGGTCCTTAACCCCTTTTCAAATCAGATTATTTGTCTTTTTATTATTGGGTTGTTTGAGTTCCTTATATATTGTGGATGCTACAATGCCAAGAACACACAATGTGGAAAGGATAGTCTCTTCAATAATTAGTATTGAGAAAACTGAATATCCACATGTGGAAAAATGAAGTTAGAATCTCTTATCATACCATATACAAAAATCCACTCAAATGGACTGTGTAAGATCTGAAACTGTAAAACCATTTTAAAAAACATAAGGGGAAAGCTCCATGGCATTGGTATGAACAAAGATTTGTTTTGGATAGGACCCCAAAAGCACAGGCAGCCAAAGCAAAAATAGACAAATGGGATTACACCCAACTACAAAACTGCTGCACAGCGAAATAAAATAAAAAAAATCAGCAGTGAAGAGACCCCACAGAATGGGAGAATACATTTTCAAAGCATATATCTGATAAGGGGTTAATACCTAAATTAATACCATTTAATGGTATTAATTAACCATTAATTAATACCATTAATTATGGCTATAATTAATTAACCATTTTAGGTAATTAATACCTAAAATACAAGGAGATACAGTTTAAATTAAAAGAGGGGAAATGTGTTGGATTTGATTGGATATACTGCAATGGGCAGAATAAATTTTTTTTATTATTATACTGTAAGTTCTAGGGTACATGTGCACAACGTGCAGGTTTGTTACATATGTACACATGTGCCATGTTGGTGTGCTGCACCCATTAACTCATCATTTACATTAGGTATATTTCCTAATACTATCCCTCCCCTCTCCCCCTATCCCATGACAGGCCCCGGTGTGTGATGTTCCCCATTCTGTGTCCAAGTGTTCTCATTGTTCAACTCCCACCTATGAGTGAGAATATCCGGTGTTTGGTTTTCTGTCCTTGCGATACTTTGCTGAGAATGGTGATTTCCAGCTTCATTCATATCCCTACAAAGGACATGAACTCATCCTTTTTTATGGCTGCATAGTATTCCATGGTGTATATGTGCACATTTGCTTAATCAAGTCTATCATTGATGGGCATTTTGGTTGGTTCCAAGTCTTTGCTGTTGTGAATAGTGCTGCAATAAACACGTGTGCATGTGTCTTTATAGCAGCATGATTTATAACCCTTTGGGTATATACCCAGTAATGGGATTGCTAGGTCAAATGGTATTTCTAGTTTTAGATCCTTGAGGAATCGCCACACTGTCTTCCATAATGGTTGAACTAATTTATAGTCCCACCAACAGTGTAAGAGTGTTCCTATTTCTACACATCCTCTCCAGCACCTGTTGTTTCTTGACTTTTTAATGATCGCCATTCTAACTGGTGTGAGATGGTATCTCATTGTGGTTTTGATTTTCATTTCTCTGATGCCCAGTGATGATGAGCATTTTTTCATGTGTCTGTTGGTTGCATAGATGTCTTCTTTTGAGAAGCGTCTGTTCATATCCTTTGCCCACTTTTTGATGGGGTCATTTGATTTTTTTCTTGTAAATTTGTTTAAGTTCTGTGTAGATTCTGGATATTAGCCCTTTGTCAGATGGGTAGATTGTAAAAATTATCTACCATTCTGTAGGTTGCCTGTTCACTCTGATGGTAGTTTCTTTTGCTGTGCAGAAGCTCTTTAGTTTAATTAGATCCCATTTGTCAATTTTAGCATTTGTTGCCATTGTTTTTGGTGTTTTAGTTATGAAGTCCTTGCCCATGCCCATGTCCTGAATGGTATTGCCTAGGTTTTCTTCTAGGATTTTTATGGTTTTAGGTCTACCATTTAAGGCTTTAATCCATGTTGAATTAATTTTTGTATAAGGTGTAAGGAAGGGATCTAGTTTCAGCTTTCTACATTTGGCTAGCCAGTTTTCCCAGCACCATTTATTAAATAGGGAATCCTTTCCCCATTTCTTGTTTTTGTCAGGTGTGTCAGAGATCTGATGGTTGCAGATGTGTGGTATTATTTCCGAGGGCTCTGTTCTGTTCCATTGGTCTATATCTCTGTTTTAGCAGCAGTACCATGCTGTTTTGGTTACTGTGGCCTTGTAATATAGTTTGAAGTCAGGTAGTGTGATGCCTCCAGCTTTGTTCTTTTGATTTAGGATTGTCTTGGCAATGCGAGCTCTTTTTTGGTTTCATATGAACTTTAGAGTAGTTTTTTCCAATTCTGTGAAGAAAGTCATTGATAGCTTGACGGGGATGGCATGGAATCTATAAATTACCTTGGGCAGTATGGCCATTTTCACGATATTGATTCTTCCTATCCATGAGCATGAAATGTTCTTATTTGTTTGTGTCCTCTTTTATTTCATTGAGCGTGGTTTGTAGTTCTCCTTGAAGAGGTCCTTCACATCTCTTGTAAGTTGGATTCCTACGTATTTTATTCTCTTTAAAGCAATTGTGAATGGGAGTTCACTCATGATTTGACTCTCTGTTTGTCTGTTATTGGTATACAGGAATGCTTGTGATTTTTGCACATTGATTTTGTATCCTGAGACTTTGCCAAAGTTGCTTATCAGCTTAAGGAGATTTTGGGCTGAGAAGATGTGGTTTTCTAAAAATACAATCATGTCATCTGCCAAAGGGACAATTTGACTTCCTCTTTTCCTAATTGAATACCCTTTATTTCTTTCTCCTGCCTGATTGCCCAGGCCAGAACTTCCAACACTATGTTGAATAGGAGTTGTGAGAGAGGGCATCCCTGTCTTGTGCCAGTTTTCAAAGGGAATGCTTCCAGTTTTTGCCCATTCAGTATGATATTGGCTGTAGGTTTGTCATAAATAGCTCTTACTATTTTGAGATACATCCCACCAATACCTAGTTTATTGAGAGTTTTTAGCATGAAGGGCTGTTGAATTTTGTTGAAGGCCTTTTCTACATCTCTTGAGATAATCATGTGGTTTTTGTCTTTGGTTCTGTCTGTATGATGGATTACGTTTATTGATTTGTGTATGTTGAACCAGCCTTGCATCCCAGTGATGAATTCAACTTGATCGTGGTGGATTAGCTTTTTGATGTGCTGCTGGATTTGATTTGCCAGTATTTTAGTGAGGATTTTTGCATCAATGTTCATCAGGGATATTGGTCTAAAATTCTCTTTTATTTTGTTGTGTCTCTGCCAGGCTTTGGTATTAGGATGATACTGGTCTCATAAAATGAGTTAGGGAGGATTCCCTCTTTTTCTATTGATTGGAATAGTTTCAGAAGGAATGGTACCAGCTCCTCTTTGCACCTCTGGTAGAATTCAGCTGTGAATCCATCTGGTCCTGGACTTTTTTTTGGTTGGTAGGCTATTAATTATTGCCTCAATTTCAGAGCCTGTTATTGGTCTTTTCAGGAATTCGACTTTGTCCTGGCGTAGTCTTTGGAAGGTGTATGTGTCCAGGAATTTATCCATTTCTTCTAGATTTTCTAGTTTATTTGCATAGAGGTGTTTATAGTATTCTCTGATGGTAGTTTGTATTTCTGTGGGATCAGTGGTGATCTCCTCTTTATCATTTTTTATTGTGTCTATTTGATTCTTCTCTCTTTTTTTTTTTCTTTATCAGTCTTGTTAGCGTCTATCTATTTTGTTAATCTTTTCATAAAACTAGCTCCTGGATTCACCTGGATTCACTGATGTTTTTGAAAGGTTTTTGTGTCTCTGTCTCCTTCAATTCTGCTCTGATCTTAGTTATTTCTTGTCTTCTGCTAGCTTTTGAATTTGTTTGCCTTTGCTTCTCAGGTCCTTTTAATTGTGACGTTTGGGTGTCAATTTTAGATCTTTCCCACTTTCTCCTGTGGGCATTTAGTGCTATAAATTTCCCTCTTAACACTGCTTTAGCAGTGTCCCAGAGATTCTGGTACGTTGTGTCTTTGTTCTCATTGGTTTCAAAGAACTTATTTATTTCTGCCTTTATTTCATTATTTACCCAGTAGTCATTCAGGAACAGGTTGTTCAGTTTCCATGTTTTTGTGTGGTTTTGAGTGAGTTTCTTTTCTTTTCTTCTTTTTTTTTTGAGGTGAAGTGTTGCTCTCTCTCCCAGGCTGGAGTGCAGTGGTGTGAGCTCGGCTTGCTGCAAGCTCCGCCTCCCGGGTTCATGCCATTCTCCTGCCTCAGCCTCCTGAGTAGCTGGGACTACAGGCGCCTGCCACCACGTGCGGCTAATTTTTTGTATTTTTAGTAGAGATGGGGTTTCACTGTGTTAGCCAGGATGGTCTCTATCTGCTGACCTCGTGATCCACCCACCTCAGCCTCCCAAAGTGCTGGGATTACAGGCGTCAGCCACCGTGCCTGGCCTTGAGTGAGTTTCTTAATCCTGAGTTCTGATTTGATTGCACTGTGGTCTGAGAGACTGTTATGATTTCCATTCTTTTGCATTTGCTGAGGAGTGTTTTACTTCCAATTATGTGTGCAATTTTAGAATAAATGTAATGTGGTGCTGAGAAGAATGTATATTCTGTTGGTTTGGTGTGGAGAGTTCTGTAGATGTCTATTAGGTCCACTTGGTCCAGAGCTGAGTTCAAGTGCTGAATATCCTTGTTAATTTTCTGTCCCGTTGATCTGTCTCAGGTTGTCAGTGGGGTGTTAAAGTCTCCCATTATTATTGTGTGGGCGTCTAAGTCTCTTTGTAGTTCTCTAAGAACTTGCTTTAGGAATCTGGGTGCTCCTGTATTGGGTGCATATATATTTAGGATCGTTAGCTCTTCTTGTCACATTGATCCCTTTACCATTATGTAATGCCTTTCTTTGTCTCTTTTAATCTTTGTTGGTTTAAAGTCTGTTTTATCAGAGACTAGGATTGCAACCCCTGCCTTTTTTTTGTTTTCCATTTGCTTATTAGATCTTCCTCCATCCCTTTATTTTGAGCCTATGTGTGTCTTTGCACATGAGATGGGTCTCCTGAATACAGCACACCAATGGGTCTTGACTCTTTATCCAAATTGCCAGTCTGTGCCTTTTAATTGGGGCATTTAGTCCATTTACATTTAAGATTAATATTGTTGTGTGTGAATTTGATCCTGTCATTATGATGTTAGCTGGTTATTTTGCCCATTAGTTGATACAGTTTCTTCATAGTGTTTACATTTTGGTTTGTTTTGGCAGTGACTGGTACTGGTTTTCCTTTCCATATTTTATGCTTCCTTCAGGAGCTCTTGTACAGCAGATCTGGTGATGACCAAATCTCTCACCCTTTGATTGTCTTTAAAGAGTTTTTTTTTCTCTTTTACTTATGAAGCTTAGTTTGTCTGGCTAGGAAATTGATGGTTGAAAATTCTGCTCTTTAAGCATGTTGGATATTGGCTCCCACTCTCTCATGGCTTGTAGGGTTTCTTCAGAGAGATCTGCTGTTAGTCTGAATGATTTCCCTTTGTGAGTAACTCAGCCTTTCTCTATGGCTGCCCTTAACATTTTTTCCTTCATTTCAACCTTGGTGAATCTGATGGTTATGTGTCTTGGGGCTGCTCTTCTTGAGGAATATCTTTATGGTGTTCTCTGTATTTCCTGAATTTAAATGTTGGTCTACCTTGCTATGTTGGGGAAGTTCTCCTGTATAATATACTGAAGAGTGTTTTCCAACTTGGTTCCATTCTCCCTGTCACTCTCTGGTAAACCAATCAAAGGTAGGTTTGGTCTTTTCACATAGTCCCATATTTCTTGGAGGCTTTGTTCATTCCTTTTCATTTTTTTCCCTTAATCTTGTCTTCATGCTTTATTTCATTAAGTTGATCTTCAATCTCTCATATCCTTTTTTCCCACTTGATCGTTTCAGCTATTGATACTTGTGTATGCTTCACGAAGTTCTTGAGCTGTGTTTTTCAGTTCCATCAGGTCATTTATGTTTTTGTCTAAACTGGTTATTCTAGTTAGCAATTCCTCTCACCTTTTATTAAGGTTTTTAGCTTCCTTGCCCTGAGTTAGAACATGCTCCTTTAGCTCAGAGGATTTTGTTATTACCACCTTCTGAAGCCTATTTCTGTCAATTCATCAAACTCATTCTCCATCTAGTTTTGGCAAGGAGTTGTGATCCTTTGGAGGAGAAGAGGCATTCTGGTTTTTGGAATTTTCAGCCTTTTGCACTTGTTTTCCTCATATTTGTGGATTTATCTACCTTTGGTCTTTGCTGTTGGTGACCTTCAAATGAAATTATTGCATGGTCATCCTTTTTGTGGATGTTGATGCTATTGATTTCTGTTTTTTAGTTTTCCTTCTAACAGTCAGGCTCCTCTTCTGCAGGTTTGTTGGAGTTTGCTGGGGGTCCACTCCAGACCCTGTTTGCCTGGGTATTACTAGCAGAGGCTGCAGAACAGCAAAGATTGCTGCCTGTTCCTTCTTCTGGAAGCTTCGTCCCAGAGGGACACCTGCCAGATGTCAGCCAGGGCTCTCCTCTATGAGGTGTCTGTCCACTCTTGCTGGGAGGTGTCTCCCCATCAGGAGGCCCAGGGGTCAGGGACCAACTTGAGGAGGCAGTCTGTGCCTTAGCAGAGCTTGAGCACTGTGCCGGGAGATCTGCTCTTCAGAGCCGGCAGTTAGGAATGTTTCAGTCTGCTTAATTTGTGCCCACTGCTGCCCCTTCCCTCAGGTGCTCTGTCCCAGGGAGATGGTAGTTTTATCTGTAAGCCCTGACTGGGGCTGCTGCTTTTTTTTCAGAGATGCCCTGCCCAGAGAGGAGGAATCTAGACAGGCAGTCTGGCTACAGTGGCTTTGTGGCACTGTGGTGGATTCCACCCAGTCTGACTTCCTGGTGGCTTTCTTTACACTGGGAAGGGAAAACCACCTACTCAAGCCTCAGTAATGGCAGACGTCCCTCCCCCACCAACCTTGAGCATCTCAGGTCAACTTCAGACTTCTGTGTTGGTAGTGAGAATTTCAAGCCAGTGGATCTTAGCTTGCTTGGCTCTGTGGGGGTGGGACCATGGAACAAGACTACTTGACTCCCTGGCTTTAGCCCTCTTTCCAGAAGAGTGAATGGTTTTCTCTCACTGGCATTCCAGGTGCCACTGGGGTATGAAAAAAAAAAAAAAAAAAAAAACTCCTGCAGCTAGCTTGGTGTCTGCCCAAACAGTCTCTCAGTTTTAGATCCCAGGGCTTGAATCCCAGGGCCCTGGTGGTGTAGGCACATGAGGGAATCTCCTGGTCTGTGGGTTGTGAACAGCATGGGAAAAGCACAGTATCTGGGCCAGATAGCGCTATCCCTCATGGCACGGTCCCTCACGGCTTCCCTTAGCTAGGGGAGGGAGTTCCTTGGCCCCTTGTGCTTCCTGGGTGAGAAGATGACCTACTCTGCTTCTGCTAGCCCTCCGTGGGGTGCACCCACCGTCTAATCAGTCCCAATGAGATGAACCATGTACCTCAGTTGAACCTGCCTTCTGAGTTGGTCTCGCTGTGAGTTGCAGACTGGAGCTGTTACTATTCATCCATCTTGCCTGGGAATGCTTTTTTCAAGATCTTAGAGGTCAGTTCTAATGAAAAGTTATCTTTATATTCACCAAAATGCAAATGAGAGCATCAATAACTGGAGAAGTTCTCACAACACTAGCCAAATCCTAAATTAATGAGCTGGATAATTCATTGCATTTAGTAGACTTCCATACTGTCGTGATCTAAATTGATCACTTCTGGCTTTTGGCATTGACAAATCAGTTCCATTTATTTTGTAATATCTGCAAGAGTTATTCTTAGACTCCCTTATAATTTGTTAAATGAAAAGAATAATGGTAGATTTTTTTTCTTTTGGTTCACACCAAATTACCTTAATATATCTCCATATATACCATACATTGAAATAAACTTACAAATAGCTGTTTTTGCAAAACTAATTCTATGGAATCCTTCTCCTGAAAGTCCAGCAAAATGACTTTTAAAGCTTAGGATTCTTTTAAGCATTTTTTTTTCAAATCATATAATTTACTATAACCTAGAGTTTGCCTAATCACAGTGTGAAGACCAAATCCAGCTTACCACGTGATTTTGTAAATAAAGTCATACTGGACAGCTGTGCTCATTTGTCTACCTATTGTCAGTGGCTATTTCTGCACTTTAGCATCAGAGCTGAGTGGTTATGACAGAAATGACATGACCTGCAAAGCTTAAATTATTTACTACCTAGCCCTTTGAGAAAAAGTATGCCAACACTGACAAATCACAAAAACAAGCAAGGAGAATTATTTATTTATTAGTTTGTACAAATGTATGGGATACATATGAAATATTGTTACATATATGAAATGCATAGTGATCCAGCCAGGGTATTAAGGATGTTTGTCACCTGAGTACAATGCATTTTTGTTAACTATAGTCACCCTACTGTGCTATCAGACATTAAATTTATTCCTCCTATCAAACTGTATATTTGTACCTTTTAACACCTTTGCCTTCATCCTCCCTTCTCCCCTCTCACTCACCTTTCATAGTTTTTGTTATCTATCTTTCCTCTATCTTTGTGTGACTAAGTTTTTTAGCTCCCACATATAAGTGAAACTAGGTGGTATTTGTCTTTTTTGGGCCAGACTTATTTCACTTAAGATAATAACCTCCAGTTCCATCCATGTTGCTGCCAATTACATGACTTCATTCTTTTTTATGGCTGAATAGTATTCCATTGCTTATATATATATATATATATATATATATATATATATGCCACATTTAAAAAATCTATTCATCCATTGTTGAACACTTAGGTTGATTCTATATTTTGCTATTGTGAATAGTGCTGCAATAAACATGGAAGTGCAGGGTATCCCGTTGGTATATTAATGTTTTTTCTGGGAGGTAGATGTCCAGCAGTGAGGTTACTGGATTAAGTGGCAATTCTACTTTTAGATTTTGAGGAACTTCCCCACTGTTTTCCCTAGTGGCTATACTAGTTAACATTCCCACCAACGGTGTATAAGAGACCCCCTCTCTCTGCATCCTCACCAACATTCATTATTTTTTGTAATTTTTTTATATATTTGTATATTTTATATATTTTTTAAAACAGCCATTCTGACTGGAATATGATTATCTCTCTTGTGGTTTTGATTTGCATTTTGTGGTGATTAGTGACACTGAACATTTCTTCATATACCTGTTGGCCATGTGTATGTCTTCTTGTGCAAAATGTCTATTCATATCTTTGTCTACTTTTAATGGGATTATTTGCTATTTTCCTGTACAGTAGTTTGAGTTCCTTGTATATTCTGAATATTGGTCGCCTGTCAGATGAATAGTTTGCAAATATTTTCTCCCTTTCAACAGGTTGCCTTTTCACTCTCTCAATTATTTCTTTGGCTGTGCAGGAGCTTTTGGTTCAATTAAGTCCCATTTGTTTATTTTGTTGTTGTTGTTGCCTGTGCTTTTGAGGTCCTAGTTATAAACTCTGCCCAGTTCAATGTCCAGGAGAGTTTTCCCTGGGTTTTCTTCAAGTATTTTATAGTTTGAGGTCTAATGTTTAAGTCTTTAATATCTCTTGAGTTAACTTTTGTATATAGTGAGTCATAGTGGTCCAGTTTCATTCTTCTGCATGCAACTATCAAATTTTGCCAGCATTATTTATTAAAAGGGTGTCCTTTCCCCAGTATAAGTTCCCATCAGTTTTGTTGAAGATGAGTTGGTTGTAAATAAATTGCTTTACTTCTCGGTTCTCTATTCTGTGCAATTGGTCTGTGTCTATTTTTATACCAATACCATGCAATTTTGGTTACTATAACCTTGTACTATATTTTGAAGTCAGGTTATGTGATGCCTACAGTTTGTTTCTTTTTTTTTTTTTTTTTTTTTTT
>NW_016805896.1:449353-453107 GCF_001698545.2 Rhinopithecus bieti
ATATATATATATATATATATATATATATATATGCCACATTTAAAAAATCTATTCATCCATTGTTGAACACTTAGGTTGATTCTATATTTTTGCTATTGTGAATAGTGCTGCAATAAACATGGAAGTGCAGGGTATCCCGTTGGTATATTAATGTTTTTTCTGGGAGGTAGATGTCCAGCAGTGAGGTTACTGGATTAAGTGGCAATTCTACTTTTAGATTTTGAGGAACTTCCCCACTGTTTTCCCTAGTGGCTATACTAGTTAACATTCCCACCAACAGTGTATAAGAGACCCCCTTTCTCTGCATCCTCACCAACATTCATTATTTTTTGTAATTTTTTTTATATATTTGTATATTTTATATATTTTTTAAAACAGCCATTCTGACTGGAATATGATTATCTCTCTTGTGGTTTTGATTTGCATTTTTGTGGTGATTAGTGACACTGAACATTTCTTCATATACCTGTTGGCCATGTGTATGTCTTCTTGTGCAAAATGTCTATTCATATCTTTGTCTACTTTTAATGGGATTATTTGCTATTTTTCCTGTACAGTAGTTTGAGTTCCTTGTATATTCTGAATATTGGTCGCCTGTCAGATGAATAGTTTGCAAATATTTTCTCCCTTTCAACAGGTTGCCTTTTCACTCTCTCAATTATTTCTTTGGCTGTGCAGGAGCTTTTTGGTTCAATTAAGTCCCATTTGTTTATTTTGTTGTTGTTGTTGCCTGTGCTTTTGAGGTCCTAGTTATAAACTCTGCCCAGTTCAATGTCCAGGAGAGTTTTCCCTGGGTTTTCTTCAAGTATTTTTATAGTTTGAGGTCTAATGTTTAAGTCTTTAATATCTCTTGAGTTAACTTTTGTATATAGTGAGTCATAGTGGTCCAGTTTCATTCTTCTGCATGCAACTATCAAATTTTGCCAGCATTATTTATTAAAAAGGGTGTCCTTTCCCCAGTATAAGTTCCCATCAGTTTTGTTGAAGATGAGTTGGTTGTAAATAAATTGCTTTACTTCTCGGTTCTCTATTCTGTGCAATTGGTCTGTGTCTATTTTATACCAATACCATGCAATTTTGGTTTCTTATACCTTGTTCTATATTTTTAAGTCAGGTTATTTTTTTCCTTTTTTTTTTTTTTTTTTTTTTTTTTTTGAGACGGAGTCTGGCTCTGTCTCCCAGTCTGGAGTGCAGTGGCCGGATCTCAGCTCACTGCAAGCTCCGCCTCCCGGGTTTACGCCATTCTCCTGCCTCAGCCTCCTGAGTAGCTGGGACTACAGGCGCCCGCCACCTCGCCCAGCTAGTTTTTTGTATCTTTTATTAGAGACGGGGTTTCACCGTGTTAGCCAGGATGGTCTCGATCTCCTGACCTTGTGATCCGCCCGTCTCGGCCTCCCAAAGTGCTGGGATTACAGGCTTGAGCCACCGCACCCGGCCAGTTTGTTTCTTTTTGCTATTAAGGCTATTTTTGGTTCCATATGAATTTTAGGATTGTTTTTCTTATCTTGTAAAGAATGTCATTGGTATTTTGGTAGGGATTGTATTGAATCTGTAGATTCCTTTGGACAATATGACCATTAATGATATTTAACAAAATCAATTCTTCTAATGAGCACAGGCTCTTTCACCTCCTTGGTTAGATTTATTTCTAGGTCTTTAATTTTTTTAGATATTTCTTTCTTGGCTAGACCATTATTGGTATATAGAATCGCTACTGATTTGTGCACACTGATTTTGTATCCTGCAACTTTACTGAATACATTTATCAAATCTAAGAGTTTTGGGTGGAGCTGCTAGTTTTTTCGAGATACAAAATCATATCATAAACAAAGAGGGACAGTTTGACTTCTTCTTTTCCAATTTGGATGCCTGTTATTTCTTTCTCTTATCTGATTCCTCTAGCCGGAACTTTCAGTACTATGTGGAATAGGAGTGGTGAAAGTGGGCGTTCTTGTTTTGTTCTGGTTCTTACAGAAAAAGCCTTCAACTGTTCCCCATTCAGTATGATGTTAGATGTGGGTTTGTCATGTGAGCCTATTTATTATATTGAGGTATGATCCTTCTATGCCTAGTTTGTTGAGAGTTTTTGTCATGAAGGAATGTTGAGTTTTCTCAAATGCTGTGCATCTATTGAGGTGATCATATAGTTTTTGTTCTTCATTTGTTGATGTGGTGAATCACATTTATTGATTTGCATGTGTTGATCCATCCTTGTATCCCTGGGATGAAACTCACTTGATTGCAGTAAATTAACTTTTTGATGTGCTGCTGGATTCAGTTTGCTAGTATTTTGGTAAGGATTTTTACGTCTGCGTTCATCAGGGATATTGGCCTGTAGGGTGTATGTGTGAGTGTGTGGGTGTCCTTGTCAGGCTTTGGTATCAGGTTGATGCTGGCCTTGTAGAATGAGTTAGGGAGAATTCTTTCCTCTTCAATTTTTTGGAATAGTTTCAGAATGACTGGCGTTAGTTCTTCTTTGTACATTTGATAGAATTGGCTGTGAATTCATCTGTTCATCTGGTCCTGGGCTTTTCTTTGTGGGGATACTTACTACTGATTCAATCTTGTTGCTCATGATTGGTCTGCACAGGTTTTCTATTTCTTCCTGATTCAATATTGGTAGGTTTTGTGTCTTCAGGAATTTATCAATTTCCTCTAGGTTTCCAGTTTGTCAGCAAATAGTTGTTCATGGCATATAGTTGTAATATCTTCTTTTTTATTTTTGATTTTGTTTGAGTTTTCTTTCTTCTTAGACTAGCTAGTGTTTGATCAATCTTGTTTAGTTTTCCAAAGAAAAACTTCTCATCGTTGATCCTTTGTATTTTTTTAAGTCTCTATTTCATTTAATTCTGTTGTTATCTTTGTTTTTTTATTCTGCTAATTTGGAGTTTGGTTCTTGTTTTTCTAGTTCCATGAGGTACATTGTTAGATCATTAATTTGTAATCTTTCTATTTTTTGATGTATGCATTTACTGCTATAAACTTCCCTCTGAGCTTTTGCTGTATCCCACAGGTTTTGGTATGTTATGTTTCCATTTTCATTTGTTTTAAGAATTTTTGATTTCTATCTTAATTTCTTCCTTGACTCAATGGTCATTCAGGAACATGTTACTTAATTTCCATGTATAGTTCCAAAGTTTCTCTTCGTGTTAGTTTTTAGTTTTATTTCACTGTGGTCTGAAAAAAATATTTAATATTATTCCAATTAAAAATTTTTTTTGAGACTTGTTTTTTGACCTAACCTATGGTCTAATCTGGAGAATGTCCATGTGCTGATGAAAAGAATATATCTTCTGCAGTTGTTGGATAGAATGTTCTGTGAATGTCTGTTCAGTTCATTCAGTGTAGAGTCCAGTTTAAATCCATTTTTTCTTTGTTTTCTGTTTAGATAATGTCTGACTTTGAGAAAGGGATGTGGAAGTTCCTCACTATTATCGTATTACAATTTATCTCTCGTTACATCTAGTAATATTTGTTTTGTAAATCTGGGTACTCCTGTGTTGGGTGCATATATACTTGAAATTGTTATGTACTCCTGCTAGATTGATCCCTTCATCATTATATAGTGACCTTCTTTTCCTTTTTTTTTTTTTTTACTAGTTTTTTTTTTTTATCTGACATAAGTGTGGCTCCTCCTGCTTGCTTTTGGTTTCCATTTGCATAGAATATCTTGTTCTATCATTTTACTTTCAGTCTACATGTGTCTTTACTGGTAAGGTGAATTTTTTTTCTTTTTTTTTTTTTTTTTGAGACG
>NW_016805896.1:453573-475427 GCF_001698545.2 Rhinopithecus bieti
GCCACCTCGCCCGGCTAGTTTTTTTTTTTTTTTTCAGTAGAGACGGGGTTTCACCATGTTAGCCTGATGGTCTCAATCTCCTGACCTCGTGATCCACCCGTCTCGGCCTCCCAAAGTGCTGGGGTTACAGGCTTGAGCCACCGCGCCCGGCCAGGTGAATTTCTTATAAGGAGTATATACTTGGATAATTTTTAGAATTCCTTCATCTATCTTTTAAGTAGAAAATTTAATCCATTTATATTCAAGGTTATTGGTATGTGAGACTCTGTTCCTGTCATACTGTCCTTGTTTTCTGGTTATTTTGTACATTCTTTGTTCCCTTTTTTTTTCTTTTATTGCTTATTGTTGTGGTTTGGTGGACTTCTGTAGTAGAACCATTTGAGCACCTTTTTTTTTCTGCTCTCTGTGATTGCTTTACCAGTGAGGTTCATACTTTTATGTGTTTTTGTGATGGTAAATGTCATCCTTTCACTTCCAGTTTTAGGATTACTTGAGCATTTCTTATTGGACCAGTATAGTGATAATCAGTTCCCTCAGCATTTGCTTCTCTGGAAAAGAATATTACTTTTTCTTCATTTAGGAAGGATAATTTTGCTGGATATAGTATTTGTAACTATCAGTTTTTTTTTTTTTTCCTTTCAGCACTGAATGTATCATCCCATCCTCTTCTGGTCTATAAAGTTTCTGCTGAGAAATCCACTGCTGCCTGACGTAGTTTCCTTTATAAATTACTAGATGCCTTTCACTTGCTGTTTTTAGGATTCACGCTTTATCTTTGACTTTAGAAAATCGAATCATGATGTGGCATGGGGAAGTCCTTTTTGCATTTTACCTGCCTAGGGAATCTCTGAATTTCCTATATCCAAATGTCTAAATGTCTTGTTTGACTTGGCAAGTTTTCATCTATTAATCTACTAAATAACTTTTATAATACTTTCATTTTCTCTTTGCTCTCATGGACACCAATAATTCAAATATTCTTTTGCTTATGTTATCCTAAATGTCATGAAAGTTTTGCTCATTCTTTTGTCTTTTTTCTTTATTTTTTTCTAGACAGATGATTTCAAAAAATCCTGTCTTCAAGTTCTGAGGTCCTTCCTTCTGCTTAATGTAGTCTATCACTGAAGTTTTCTTGTGTTTTGTTTTTTAATGAATTCTTTAGTTCCAGAATTTCCATTTGATTCTTTTTTAAAAAATATCTGTCTTTGCTAAATTTCTCATTCATGTTCTGAATTTTTTTCTTGATTTACATGTATTTTTTCTGAATTATTTTGTATCTCATTGAGCGTATTTTATGTCAATATTTTGAATTATTTATCTTGGATTTCAAGAATTTCTTTCTGGTTAAGATCTATTGCTGGAGAATTATTGTGTTCCTTTAGAGTTGTCATATTTTCTTGCTTTTTTATGTTTCCTGTGTCCTCACATTGATGTTTGTGCATCTGCTGTAATAGTCACTTCTTCCTATTTTTGAGTTTATGTTCATAGAGGAAGTCCTTTTTCTGAAGATATGGATATGATATTGGTTGGCCAGGGCACTTTCACTTTGATTCTGGGTATGTGCAGTAGTATAGAGTGTAATCTCTGTAGGATTTTGGGAGGCATAAACAGCATCAGTGGTATCTGTGATTTCCTTAGTGGGTTAGGGTGCGGTTACTAGCAGAGACTATGGTGAGGTTGTGCTGAGGACAGAAATGCCAGGTGGGCCAGTCTTCAGTCCCCAGTGGTGGTAACAGTGGACTAAGCATGCCTGTCCTTGTGCCTCATGGGAGTTTCCACTGGTAACATGGTTAGTAGCTGCCAGTGGGCAGATTCTTGGATCTCCAGATGGCTTGCTCAGATGCCAGTTATAGCAGCCATGGACCAGGTGGGTGGGTGAGTTCCCTGGCCTTAGGAAGCCAGTGTGGTGTGGGCAATGACAATAGCAGTGGCAGGATAATTCTCTGGGTTCCAAGTGATGTACAGTGATGTTGGCAGTGGCTGCAATTAGCTGGGTGGGAAAGTCTCCAGGCCCATGGGTGGTGCTTGTAGGCAGTTGTCAGCTGAGATGGTAATAGCTGGGAGTTTAGGCTCAGCCTCAGGCCCCTGGGAGGAGTGCTCAAGTGCCCAACATGGTGGATTGGGTTCGGCAATCCCCAGAAGCCCAGGCTATGTGCTCTACCTAAGAGGAGAATAAAGCTAGGCTTTGCAGGCTTATGCTCAGAACCCCCTCCTACCACCCCAGTGGTGAGATCAGGTACCAGCCATGGTGGGCAGGGATAGGGTAATACTCAGGTCACAAACAGAGTGCTCAAGTGAGGGGCAATAACAGCTGTGCTGAGGCCCTGCCACTGGGGGGAGTGGGGCTGAACCTCGATGGCCACAGCCCAGGCTGGCAAGTGGGGAATGCATATCCCTCTCATGCTGTAGTGCCAGTGGGACTTGCCCCCTAGCCCTGGTGGTGATAACCTGTTCATAGCTTGTGCCTCAGCCCCAGCTGCTAGAGACCTTACTTAGCTTACAACTAAGTTCCAGTGGAAACTTGCACTGGCATCACAGTCTCAGTTCCAGTAATGCTTGCTTCCCATCACCAGAAGCTGTAACCTACATCTCACTTGCTTCTCAGCCCCAGCTGCATGACTGCTCCAAGATTATGCCCCAGTTTCAGCAGCAACAGCCCATATTTCTATAATACCTCAATTCCCACACTGCTGTGCCCCAGTGTAGCCTGCCAAAGGCTGGGTTTGAAAATGGTGCCCTGCTGTGGCCACATTAGGTCTAAGAAAGGTCTCAGAAAGGGTGTGGGACTCAGCCTGAACTCCTTCCATGGAGCAGCTCTGTCCCACAGCCTCCTAGAAGCTCCCTGTGTTAGTTTCGTGGGTTGGGAGGCTTGTTGCGGGGGGGGGGGTTGGGACTCTCCTGTGGCCAGGATTTCATGATTCTATGGTGGGAATGTGGGTCCCTGGGCTGTCTCTCACTTACCCTTTCCTCGCTTTGTGAAGTCACTCCAGAGAATTGTTATTTTATCAAAATGAGATAGCCAACTTCAAATTTGAGGTACATTCTCCTTGTATTAACCCAAGTGGCAAAATCAAGGTGACTAAATTGAGAAGCAAATGTCCCTTCCAGCAAGCTCTACTCATTTTTAAAAAGCCTTACTTTTCAGATTTAAAAGCCACAAATATTGTGTCATAGATATGATCAGCAGGTAACAGAAAAAACATAGCAACAATGACAAAAGACATTTGAGTAGTCAAATGTTTGGAGCTTTGAAGATTTCCAAACCCCTAGCTTTGCAAGTTGTTTTCTTTGATGTTATATTACTTCAGGCCCCACGCACCTAATGCAATCAGAGTCATATTGAATGAGGATGTATAAATGCATAGTGACTGGGCATGCAAAAGGCTAAAAATGAGCAGGTTTGAGTCAGATGGTAGCTGGAATTTGCAGCTAAAACACTTGGCCTGAGACTATCAGGGCCAAATAGTACAGTTCTTAAAATATAATTCCTGAAAGAACTTACTCTTTATCAAGAAGTCAAAGTAGAAATTAGGCTAACCACTCTTCTGTTCCATCTAGTGATTCTACCCAGTATCATTTCTTGCTAACCGTGTGCCAGATTGTCTATCTGCCAAGGCACACTTGAACTCACATTCTAACTGTCAAATGAGTTTGTGATTTCAGGGTAAAATACAGGCTGGAATGTTTGGCACTGGCACTATCCACTTAGCTCCAAGTGACCATGGGCTATTACATAATTTTGGTGTGTATTTGCACACTCTTCTAAGTACATTCAAAACTCACCTGCACTAGCATTGTTATTAAAACAATTCACTGAAGGACAGAGTTTTAACCAAGTACATTTTTTTTGTTTCATTTCAAATACACTAACCTTAGTAAAAAATGTTCAAATCACTGCTTAATCTTCTTGGTGGCTTGAGGGTCAGTTTTAAAGTGTTTCTGTATAGTGTAGCATCTGCAAGAATGTGAAGGATTCCAACTTTGAAAATAAGTAACCAATTACATCCAAGAGGAGAAAATAGAGCCAAACCTTGGCGATAGTTCAGTTTATCACTTCCCTAATAAGACTTTTTTGGAGATACTGACAGCTTGTGTACTTTTGTTTGGCACTTATAGTGGGAGCAAGGATAATTTATTAAAGAATAAAGATGTTTTTCATTTACTTAAAAGGAGCAGGTGTTAACTTAGGCTTCCAAAATTATTTGGAAAATGGAAATATCCTATGGAAATTCACAGAGTCCTAAAAATCACAATATAATAATTTTATATCTAATTGACACAAGTTTTGAAAATTCTAATTCCTTGGAGGTGCACTGTAAATGGACTGGGCTAGGAACCAGGAAATCGTCAGTTTTGCTTCAGGTCCCACACTATCTCTCTTTATGACTTGAGACAAATAGCTTTGCCCCTCTGAATCTCAGATCTATCGTTTGTTGATTGCAAAGATTCCTTTCAACTGTAAAGTGTCACATCTGAATTTATATTTACATGAGATAAATGTGGGATTTGAAAAATACAAGTCTGGTGTCATCTCTGCACATTTTCCACAATGCAAAATAAGGCAGAGACAATAAATCTGTAATTATATTAATCTCCTGATTAATGACTAATCATATAAAACCATCAGGTCAATGAAAAAGATTAGTAGTCTCTAATCTGATATTAGAAACTTCTCCACCATTTAAGTAATTAATTTTTAATTTTATGCATACATAGTATATATACTTATGGGGTATAAGGGATAGTTTGATACAAGCATGTGTAATCATCACATCAGGATGAATGGAGTATCCATCACCTAAAGCATTTATCCTCTGTGTCACAAACAATTCGTTAAAAATATAGAACACTTCACAAATGTGCATGTCATCCTTGCCCAGGGACCATCCCAATCTTCTCTGTACGTTTCAGTTTTAGTGTAAGGGCTGCGGAAGTGAAGACTCCACCATTTTAATTGTTCATTTCTATTGAAAATATTTTCAAGGCAACTGCGTAGGCAGCAGTGTGGAGGAGATCAGGAATAGGCATTATTATTAACCATTAGAATAGGCTGGCTAAGAACCTTGATTGATGAATCTTATTTCTGTGTCTTAGAACAGCTAAATCTGCAGCTCATGCGAATGGCCTGATACCTGCTTCAAGGTAATTAAATGATTTCCTAGTAATCTAATGATTGTTTCAACTGCCAACCATTTTTGAAAAGAAGAAATATACTTTTGTGCAAACTAGCATTAAACTTATTTTGGTTTAAAGATATATTTTCTCAACCAAAATTTTAAAATCTATAATTGTCTTTTCTAGTTTATGAAATCACTTCTCCCAAGTGTAACACAGGCTGTGAATCTATCTAAAATAGTGAGCTGATAGTCTCTAATAAGTTTCTTGGGTCAATTTACCACTGCAAGCCACTATACTGTTACATTCAGGCAGAACAGGCTAACCACAGTTAAGTGTTTCGAATTATTCTTGTTCTCCCTGCCCATTTCATTTACCTTTTGATGACTTTTATCTCCCAGCAACATGCAAACCTATAAGGCAGAGAACGTGGTAGATATTTCTTGAGTAGCTTGTCAGGTTCACTTTTGAAGAAGAGCTTAAAAACAGCTATGCCTTATTGGTATGCAACTATGTCAAACTGAGTGGTTTTAATATTTTTCTTTTACTACTGAATACCAACAAAAGTGTCCGGTGCTATTAGTTACATATTATGCTGCCCATAACTTATAATTAGAAGAATATTAGCATTTTCACTCCTTGCTTCTAACCAAAATATTTGATTCCTAAGTTATTAGTATAATAATATTGAAAATTAGTATGGTATAATTGGAGTATAGTGACATTTTCACATTTTAAAATCCTCATCCTTTTATATTCCCTAGATAAAATTTTCTGCAGAGTCTCCCATAATTCACGCATATGACCCCATGTAAAATTTCCTTGGCAGGGAAATTCAGAGTTTAAAATGGCTTTTTTTCCTATAGAAAGTTACAAATTTAAATCTTGTTTTTCTGTTCAAGTTGAATGATAATTAGAAATCTAATTAGTACAGTCTTTTCTTGGTATAACACACATGGCTATGACAAAATAGTGATGCAAACCACTGTTTTTAATATTACATGTTGACTTTTATCTTGAAATAAAAAATGCATTTTTACTGATGTTTATTTGTATGCGATTCTCAGCATAAGATCAGTTTTAAATATAACTGCAATCATTTGAGACTTTTTCCTACAGGGAGCTTAACAGCTTGAATTAACAAGCTTTAATGTAAGCACCACAATAATGAATAAAATATTGTCCCATCCAGACTTACAGAGCAAACATATATATACACATATATATATTTGTGAAATATATATATGCACATATATATATTTGTGAAATATATATATGCACGTATATATTTGTGAAATATATATATGCACGTATATATTTGTGACATATATATGCACATATATTTGTGAAATATATATGCACATACATATTTGTGAAATATATATATGTGAAAAGGATATCCGAGACACTTAGAATAACTATAATAATGATCCTTTTATTAGCTAATAATGTATAGCTCACATTGAATGCTAACTCTCAGCAGAATGTTGCTCAGCAGATGGGTTTTGGATGACTTGGATTCGTGAGTCCATGCCTGTCTCCCCAGCTCCTTCCTGATCATGGACCTTTTGAAGGAGTGGGTGGAAACAACCTTGAATAGCTTCTTACTTAGGGAGAAAAGAATCCACTTTGGGTATTTATCCAACAACAACTAAGAGCAGAAGAATCAGTGGTATGTAGACTATGCACAAAAGCCAACCCACAATAACATTGTCCTCAATTTCCAGATGTCTTTTCAGTTTTTGACTTGAAGTGATGCCCTCCACAGTTCCAGCAGGTTTTCAGGAGGCTAAAGAGGATTCATGTCCCCATTCAAACATCACTGTTAACAGTATTTCTGCAGGTCAGAAAATTGAAGTTTTCTTATCTCCTCCTTTCATCCTGTGTCGCCTCCACACTTTCATAAACAAAATATCTCTGAAGAGATTCTAAATAGAATTTCCTCAGGAGATGGTGGTGGTTTGGCCAAGCAGATTGGAAGCCTATGCTCAGTGACCTGCTCACCAGGGCACTTGAAGAGAAAGCATCCTACTATGTGACAAAGAAAAAGACTTGGAACTAAAGGGCCTGTGAAGGTGGTCTTTAGAGTCAAACTGTATCAACCCATTTTAGCTAAAATTTCTGACACCAGAAAATAGAACTGCCTTTTTAAAACTAAGAATTGAACCACAGTATCTGTATAAAAATGTGATCACTTAAGCAGTAGTACTAGGAGTCTGGTGATGTACTAAGTGTGACTATGAAAAAAAATCTTCCGAAACTCTTTCTTGACTTGGTGCCCAGGCGCAATGTGGACAGAAGGGAGAGATCCCATAGCCTCTTAGCCATGCCATATTGGCATAGATTTTTGCTAGCTTGCCCAGTCTTCCTTCAGCTTCTCATGTTTTGTTCAGACCCAAAGGTTCTGCTGACTTCAAAGGGAGTTTCATACGAAGCAAGATGAAAACGGCAGGGGTAGGGGAGACTGTGAATTTCAAATTGAACTGTGGAGAATACAGTATTTTTAGCAAGACACAAGATAATAGATTTTTTTTTTCATTTGAGAAGAATGATATTTTTCTTCTTTGTTTATTCTTACCAACATAAAGCACACAATCTCTGTTCCTACAGTGAAGAGTCTTGAATATGTCTTTTTTTTCTAAATAAGCATAGTGAAAGGTTGTGGTTTCCCTAGCAACAGATGACTTCTTTCTATATTTTTCTCTTTGGGGAAAAAACATACTTTGGCTTTATAAAGAGCCTTTCATTTTGGGTATCAAAGCATTTTATGGCCAAATTGTCACCCTGCCCCAGCAAAGCAGCTGAATGACAACTTCCCCACTTTATAGATGGGGGAGGAAAATGGCCGCTGGAGCTCACAGCTGCAGTGGGAACTATCCGCAGCGCTGTGAGGTCTTTGCCAAGGGAGTATGGCAGAAACACCCTAAAGCGACTCACAATAATTCAGGCCCCTGAATGACTCCCTCCCCTTGAGTGTAGGTGGGACCCGTGACTTGCTTCTAACAAATAGAATATAGCAAAGGTGGTAAAATGTCATGCCTTTGCTTAGGTGACATTACATAAAACTCCATCATAGCACATTGGAGAGGGGGAGACTCCTGCTGCCCTTCAAGAAGCCAATAGCCATGTTGTGAACACCTATGAAAAGGGCCATGCGAAGTCCTTTTGGAAATGAGAGCAACTTTCAGCCAACAGCCGGTAAAAAGCTGGGGCTGTCAGCCCTACAGGTGCAAGGAAATTAGTTTTTTCTGCAGCTTGGAAGAGGACACCAAGCTCCAGAAAGGAACAAAGGCCAGCTGACACGCTGATTGCAGATTTTAAGACTGAGCAATGGTGCCAGATAAGCCATAGCAAGTCTCCTGACTAGTGGAAACTGTGAGATAATAAATGTTTGAAGCCACTAAGGTTGTTATGCAGCAATAGATAACTAGTAGAGGGGGCTATGCAAATGGATAGTTGTTAAGCTGACTAGTGAGAAGTTAGAAGACAATAAAGGGGGGGGGGGTAATGGATAAAGACTTGGAAGACAGAGCCACATAGGATTACATGCAGATTTGGCACTTAATATCTTACCCTTTTTAAACCACAATTCCTTCATTTGCAGAATGGATAATACCTACCTCTGCAAGCTACGATAAAGATGAAAAATTATGGCTCTAAAAGTATCTGGCATTGTGCCTGTCACGTAGTATGTGTGCAATAAATGATAGCTAGCAGTAGATGTAGTTATAACAGGAAAAGAATTTTGACCCTGATTCTAGAGCTCTAGTAATTGCTACATGAACAGAAGGCATTTTTAAAGCTAGTGTTCCCCTAATAAACGTCAGTTGATGGGATGAGGTCAATTGAGCAGTTCAAGAAAGCATCTCACCTTTCATCCCATTGGGAGCTCACAGTACCTGGAGCAACGGTGGCAGAATTTACAGGCTTAATCTATTTGGAATCTTGGCATTAGAAAGCTTCCTGCCTGTATGGTGGCTTCTCTTGAGTTCTGTTTATTTTATTCTATTTTAAGGGATACATTGAGGACATTGCCTAGGATCACAATATTGTGAGGCATTTGGATGGTGGAGAATGAGCCATTGCTGGCCACTTATCTTTGGATATACCCAAATGGATTATCCATCCATAGAAGTTCCTGTGAGGAGACAGGGGAGAGGAATGAATGGAGGAAGAGCAGAGATTGGTGCAGAATCATAGAAGATGCAGAATGAGAACAAGGAAGATGTCACTTTTATGGCTAGAGTGTGCCTTGCATCGGCAAATAGTTGCCTAAAACATGAGATGTGAGCATAGACAGATATGGCTCTGGGTTATAAAAAATGGAAGAGATATGACCCAAGTAAGAGGGTTACCTAAATGTGAACAGTTCTATAGTTAATCAGAAGCCTGCTGCCAAGGTTTTGGGTTTTCTCTGCCTCTAATATAGGTTTCAAGAAAGGATGCCCAGTAAAATAAGCTCACAGTTCTGACTGGATCCTAGAAGTAACCTGACCTTCTTTAATACGTAGAAAATATGAGAGTCTCCCTCAGCTCCCTCCCTGTGCTAAAGTTTGCTCTTAGAGTGGTCAAGTGCAGGATGCCTTCAGTAGACAAAGAATTGTCACCTAGCAACAATTTATCAAATCACTTCTTTGGGAAGATTCATTTGTAGTTACGAGATTTGCATGGTTAAATTTGTAAACTTTGTGATTTATATTTGTTTTTTCATCCATGTATTCACAGAGGCATACATCTTTAAATAAATGGCAAACAAATTGACGTATGCAATAAATACCCTTTTCAGCTAACAATGCTTGATTAAGACATGTAGTGTAATGAAGCACTCAAGAGATTAGGTGCCCTGCCCAAAGCCATTTAAAATATAAAAATGATGGGAACCTCTAAAAAAAAAAAAAGAAAATTCTAATTTTTCTCCATGATCAGTGCTTAAATGCTATTTTTTATTGATTTGAAATATCAAATTTTGCAAAAACTTTCCCGTCCCCTCTTTTAGGTCCCCTGCTTTGCCAGTTCCCTAAGCTTAGCTCAGGATCTTACATGCCCTAGAAGCTGAGACTAAGAATGTACTCTCATGCAGGTGATTTCAAGACAGCTCTTCTCGGAAGAACCTGTAAGGAAGAGAAGGAAGCAGAGTAGGGGTCTGGGAAGAAGCGAGACAAAGATGCAAGTTCAGGTAGACACTAGCTTCAGGCTGAGCCTGTGAAGAGTTCTGGGGCCAGAATGGTAGCCCATAGACATTCCAGCTCTAAGTGAGGCAGCTGGAATTTTGTTCTGCATATCAGCCTTTGGTTGCGGTTGTGGGCTGCTCCTGAGCCAGGAATAACCATCCAAGAATGTTTAAGCTAAGTGGCTCCCACTGGTGAATATGAAACCTCCAGAGATGAGTACCGCTCATAACCATGAGTCCTTACCAGTCAACACTGTAAGCAACTGGAGGATGGATACACCAGTCCAGGAATTGGGAATCGGGGTAGGAAACCAGGAGCTCTCATTACATTCAGTGTGCTTATTGGGGATTCAGCACTATCTGCTTCATAGTGAGACTTTCTTTAAAGACTCCCAGACAAATAGAGTACATAATTATTTCCATGATGTGGTTTAAAAGGCACACTATCCATCTCTGGAGGCTGGATGTTCCACAACTTATGTTTCTTTGGGTTAAATATTGCTGTCTTCAAATAACCCTCATACATAATGGAAATTAAGAGGTAACATGAGATCCTCCGGAATGAGAATTAGCTCCTCAGAGACAGAAGGGTCTTACAGCAGTGGAAGAGCACTGGTTGTGGGGATGAACAAGAGAGAAGCACAGCATCAAGGGTTGGGGGTATGGGCACCCAAGATACTCTCACTTCATTTTCTTAATTTACCCAAGGCTGGTACTGACTATATCAGCTACTCCACCCCCAACTCCAGCAGGCTCAGTGGGTAGGTTACACCACTACCTACCAGGCTGACTACAGCTGCAATGTGAACAGAACCCTTCATAAGATTAATCATATCAATGAGGCTGAGAAACAAAGAACATGGGACAAAAGAGAAGCAGCAGAATACAGCTGTTTCATACCTTAAGATGCAAAACTGCCTATACCTGTAACAAACTCCCAAAGGACTCACAGGGAAAGAAAGCAATTCAAAGTCTTAGCTGGGGGGTGGGGAAAGAGAGCCGAGGATATTGATAATCAAAGATAGTAATTTCAGACTATTTTGAAATAAATGGGAAGTCAGTATTGTTTTGGGGGAAGGATTTATTCAGGAATCACAGAATTTCTTACAAATTATGATTTTAAAAGAAGCAAGCTTTGAGAAAATCCACCATTAATGAAGAAAGGGAGAACACTACACTGTCAGAGGGGCAGACTGCAGCTCTCTGAACTTTGAGCTTCAGCTGTTAGATCAGTGTGCGAGTAGCAAAAGCCAGCTGGTTAAGAATCCTACAATGAAATAGGTGCAGAGAGGGAAAGCAAGGCTATAACCTTGCACATTCATGAGTGATTTATTTGGTGGAAAGCCAAGTCCACTTGGGAACTGCATATATTTCATAACTTTGCAATGAACTTCTCCATTTAAACTAAGTGTGAATAATGCAACCATGCTGCTGCCTGAAATTTTATGAGATAGGCCTTTATTTTATCCTGATTTCCCAGCAGTCACAAAGGAGAAAAGGAGAGAGAAAGATAAAGAACAAACTTCTCTTTAACAGGAAGCAAGCCACTTTCCCTGATCAGATTTGAAGAACTGACCTTTTTCTAACCATTGAAAAGGAAAACGTTGTATCTCTAGAAGTGCCAAGGAAAGCAATGTAAAATAAATTTTTTTCAGTGTACTTGTATTGGTATAGATACATAAATATTTCTCCACACAGAGTTTCAATTTGAATGAGAACATCTAACAATGTAAAAAGCTCTTTTCTACATCATGTTTGCTGTTTTTCATGATCACTCAAAATGTCTCCTATTATTTGAACAGTAGAAGTATTTCTAATGCAAGCTACAAAATAGTAGTTATTTTTTTCAACACCACAGTAGTTGCTCGAATAACAACAAGAGTTAACATTTAATGAATATTATGTGCCAGAAAATGTCTTAAGTGGTTTGCATATATTAAATCATTTAATTCTCAGGACATTCTTTTGAGATGGTATTATGGTTAATTTTATATGCCAACTTGGCCATAGTGTCCAGATATTTGGTCCAACATTATTCTGGATGTTTCTATAAGGGTGTTTTGGCTGAGATTAACATTTAAATTGTTAGACTTTGAGTAAAACAGATTACCCTCCATAATGTGGTGAACCTCATTCAATCAATCGCTGTTGAAGGCCTTAGTAGAAAAAGACTGACGTTCCCCAAGCAAAATGGAATTCTGCCAACAGACTGCCTTCGCATTCAAAGAGCAACTCTTCCCTTTTTCTCCAGCTTACCAGCCTACATCATTGGCTTTGGGACTCCAAACCTCCACAATCACAGAAGCGAATTCCTTAAAATAAATTTGTGCTCTCTCTTTTTCTCTCTCACACTCTCACACTCTATGATTATATCACATACCCCTTCTTGGTTCTGGAAGACCCTGACTAATACAGATAGGTATTATTTATTTATTTATTTATTTATAGATGAGAACACTGAGAATTTTAGTCAAATTTGTCTTGAATCAACTTGGAACCTCTGAGTCATTTTTTAAAGTATTTCTTAAATTCCTTCTTTACTGTTCAAAGCAACTGAACTACAAGGTCTATAGAGAATCAGGCACACCCTATAGTTGAGGGCACCTATATAAACATGACTTTATTTATTCCATAGACAAGAAATCACTAAGAGTAATTGTAAACAAAAGCAGTCTGTTGGTTTTATTCTGTGTCATCATGAAAACCAAGATCTGCAATAATTTTTACCTCTTTTACCAAGGTTATCTTTCCTAAAATTGTTTCCCCTCAAGTCTGCCAAGATCAAAACATCTCTTATTTGTTTTTTGTTTTTTTTTTTTGAGACGGAGTCTCTCTCTGTCGCCCAGGCTGGAGTGCAGTGGCCCGATCTCAGCTCACTGCAAGCTCCGTCCCCGGGTTTACGCCATTCTCCTGCCTCAGCCTCCCAAGTAGCTGGGACTACAGGCGCCCACCACCTCGCCCGGCTAGTTTTTTGTATTTTTTAGTAGAGACGGGGTTTCACCGTGTTAGCCAGGATGGTCTCGATCTCCTGACTTCGTGATCCGCCCGTCTCGGCCTCCCAAAGTGCTGGGATTACAGGCTTGAGCCACCGCGCCCGGCCACATCTCGTTATTTGAATTAAGCAATCCAAATTGTATGATTTTGAAAAAAAGTTGTGGTTTTGGTTTCCCCCCAGAATCAGATATTAGGTATATTAAACAGTAAATTAAATTTTATTTACATGAAAAATTTTAAAAATCCAGGTGCTAACCAAGACTTTGGTTTTACCACAATTTATATTAATGTTTTTTCTAACTGTATAATGTTTACAGATCACTTCCCACTGCCATTCTGTAAGTAAAACAAAAAGAGTGAAAGAAAGAAAAAGAAAGAAAAAAATGATCTAGACCAGCCTGGTCAACATGGCGAAACCCTGTCTCTACAAAAAAATACAAAAAGTTAGCCAGGAGTGGTGGCACATACCTGTAGGCCCACCTACTACGGAGGCTGAGGCAGGAGGATCATCCGAGTCTAGGAGGTCGAGGCTACCAGTGAACTGGGATTGTACCACTGCACTGCAGCCTGGGCAACAGAGTGAAACCCTGTCTCAAAAAGAAGAAGAGTACAAAAGAGGAGAGAAGGAAAAAAAAAAAAATGGAGAAAGCCTAGACAAACGAAGTTCTCAGAATCAGCTAGCCCATCCAAATATAAAGCCAGGTTGTATTAATAGGTTTTGGAAAGTACATTTTCTTTTCTCCTTTTAGGGACTCAGATTGGCTCAGATATTACTTGATCATTAGTAATAGCATTTCCAAAAGGAAGATAAAATGTGCTCATATAGCAGTTTTGTCAAAAGAGAAAACAATATTGCTAAAGTAAAATGTCTGAATAAAGACTTCAGGAAAAGAACCCCGGACACGGGTGCACTGGTGCCTCTTTGAGACTGTGCTGTCTCTGAGCACACCTTCCAAGCTACTAAATGCCATTGGGTGACTAGGACAGTGGTCCTCCTGCTCTAGGTGAATGTGATCCCACCAAAGGAATACAGCTGGAAGCCCATCTTGACTTTGAAGTCAATAGAGACCAATGTGTGATCATGGGCTAATTACCTTTTTAGGGCTTCAATTTGTTTACCTACAGCGTAGGTGTATCAATACCTGCCTTGTTCTTTTTGCCATCTGTTCTCCCATGTCTGTTGCTCCTGCTTCAGAAACCCCCATTGTTTCTCTCAATATTCTCTTAACTTGCCCTCCCACTCTAGTTTCACCCTGATAATTCTTCCTCCATTCTATTCCAGGGTGATTTTTTAAAAATTAAAACAAGAAACAAAAATCTTAAGGGAGGCTAGTCAGCCTCCATTGAACCCATTAATAGCTTTCCATTGGTTTTTATTGTTTGACCTCCACATTGTGCACTGGCTTTGACTTGATACCCCATATGCTAACTCAGGTCTGCCCAGCTGTTCTGACCTCCCTCCAACTCTTCTGTTTTCTAAACTCCTCACCTGCTGACCCCTCCCACACACTCTCTATACCTTGAACCAGGATACCTAAACTGCCTGCCATTTCACAAACACACCAAGGGATTGTTTCTGTTTTTGTTTGAGACAGGGTGCCATTCTGTCACCCATGCTGGAGTGTGGTGGCAGGATCACGTCTCACTGCAGCCTCAACCTCCCAGGCCCAAGCAAATCTCCCATCTCAGCCTCCAAGTAGCTGGGACCACAGCCATGTGCCACCACAATGCACTCTTTTTTTTTTTTTTTTTTGAGATAGGATCTCTCCATGTTGCCCAGGCTGTTCCCACACTTCTGTGCTCAAGTGATCCTCCAGCCTCAGCCTCTCAAAGAGCTGGGATTATAGGCATGAGCCACCACACCTGGCCTACACCATTTTTTTTATTCCTGGATACTTCGGTGTATGTATCCTTTTTCATTTGAGTTGATCTCTTTCAGTCATTTCTATCAGATTTTTCTAACCTCCCCACATACACACATGTGCAGACACACACACACACACACACACACACACCCCATACTCTTTCTCATCAAAATCAGTCAAATATCTTCCTTTTTGGAAATCAACACTGACTATGACTTCTCTGGTCCCTTTTAAAGTATCATCACCAAACCTTTTGCACACACTTCTGTTAAAGTACATATTTGCAGTCTTTTGCAGTTCTCTTAATATATATTTGTTTCTTTATTACATTGTTGCTTGGGGGCAACAGTTATCCTCTGTCCATCTTTAAATTCTCATTGCCTATCACAGAAAGTACGCAACAGATGTTTGTTGTTTGGAAAAACCCACATAATCACTAAGTCACTATGTCAGTAAGTCACATAATCACTACTAAATCACTAAGTCACTATGTCAATAAGCACTGGCTTCCCCTCCATCTTATGAAAAGAAAGCCAGTGTGAAATAGTAAAAAGCTTACCAGTAGGAGGGATTGGGAACACCTGAGTCTTAAATCTTGCTGTTATAGAAAGCTGCTGGTTTGTCTTTGGGTTTCTCCCTTACTTCTCTGTGCCCATGTTTCTTTAACTATCATACAAAGAGAGTAAACCAGCTTTTAGAGGATTTTACTTAAATACTTAACTATATTCATGTTTAGTTGGTTTATGGCTGTTTCCACACGATGCCAAATCAATGAATGAAAAATAAACCTCAATTGCCTGGAGCTCTAATACCTGATGCCAGAAAATTCCAATGGGGAAATGATAATGTGTGAAATGTATATGAAAAATATCTTGTTTTGCATAGTTTATAAAATTAATAGTTTTAACACATTGTCAGATACATTGTTTCATTTTAATTATCACAATATTCTTGAATTATTTTCTTCCTATAGATGAGGTATCTGAGTCTTAGAGATGTTAAGAAATTTGCTCAAGATTACAAAGGTAATGAAAAATAGCTGGAATGAAAATAGAATCTTCTAAAAAAGCATCCGTTATAATCAAGATATTCAATCAAGATATTAATATTTTCCTTTTAAGAGTAATGTGGAATCAAAATAGTAAGAACGATAGTCTTCATCATAGTCAGCCTCATTAGGATATTACTTTTGAATGTTTAAAATGAAGAAAGAAAGGACAGGCAGAGAGAGAGAGAGAGAGGAAGAAACAGAATATTTTAAATTATTAGGTAAAACATAGTTGAGTACATATTAGAGTAAAACATTATTTTTTGGAGAATTAAAATGTTATTTTTTCCAAAATTCACATCTAGGCAGCTTGTTCAAAACTTAAATGTCAAACATTTTATTTTTTATTCATACATAAGTTGTGCATGCCAAAGTTCTCCTACATTATTTTCTAGTCCATTGGCAATTGCTCCTCTTCCAAGTGGTCAAGTTCATTTATTTTTGGTTATCACAATCTGTTCATATTTTTCTAATTCATCCTTTTATTAAATGAGAAAAGCTATCAAATAAATCTATTTAGAAAATGAGTAACTAGTCCAAATAAAAACATCTGTAATGCTTCATAATACTCTTTAGAAGTGTTTTTATGGCCTGCTATTCATCAAAGTGCTGTTTCAGCTTACTATTTGGACATAAGACAATACATCACTTTTATCAATTTTAAAACATGTATTTTTGGGAGGCTGAGGCAGGAGAATCGCTTGAACTCAGGAGGCAGAGGTTGCAGTGAGCCAAGATCACACCACTGTACTCCAGCCCAGGCGACAGCAACAGAATTTGATCTGTATTTTAAAAATATAATAAGAGCTTCCACCACCCAGACTTTCTTCATTAGAGAGGCAAGCCTGAAAAGGTGCCCACTGAAAAAAAGTGAAGAAAGAAGCTTAAATAGTTTTACAGTAATGTGTGATACATCAAATATTTTAAGTCATCTCTCCAAGTTTCTTATTTTAGGACTAAATCTTTTATTTANAGCCCAGGCGACAGCAACAGAATTTGATCTGTATTTTAAAAATATAATAAGAGCTTCCACCACCCAGACTTTCTTCATTAGAGAGGCAAGCCTGAAAAAGGTGCCCACTGAAAAAAAGTGAAGAAAGAAGCTTAAATAGTTTTTACAGTAATGTGTGATACATCAAATATTTTAAGTCATCTCTCCAAGTTTCTTATTTTTAGGACTAAATCTTTTATTTATTTATTTAATTATACTTTACGTTCTAGGGTACATGTGCACAACGTGCAGGTTTGTTACATATGTATACATGTGCCATGTTGGTGTGCTCCACCCATTAACTCGTCATTTACATTAGGTATATCTCCTAATGCGATCCTTCCCCACTCCCCCACCCCATGACAGGCCCCAGTGTGTGATGTTCCCCTTCCTGTGTCCAAGTGTTCTCACTGTTCAGTTCCCACCTGTGAGTGAGAACATGTGGTGTTTGGTTTTCTGTTCTTGCGATAGTTTGCTTAGAATGATGATTTCCAGCTGCATCCATGTCTCTACAAAGGACATGAACTCACTGTCTTTTATGGCTGCATAGTATTCCATGGTGCATATGTGCCACATTTTTTTAATCCAGTCTGTCATTGATGGACATTTGGTTTGGTTCCAAGTCTTTGCTAATGTGAATAGTGCCACAATAAACATACATGTGCATGTGTCTTTATAGCAGCATGATTTGTAATCCTTTGGGTATATACCCAGTAATGGGTTGCTGGGTCAAACGGTATTTCTAGTTCTAGATCCTTGAGGAATCGCCACACTGTCTTCCACAGTGGTTGAACGAGTTTACAGTCCTACCAACGGTGTAAAAGTGTTCCTATTTCTCCACATCCTCTCCAGCACCTGTTGTTTCCTGACTTTTTAATGATCGCCATTCTGACTGGTGTGAGATGACATCTCATTGTGGTTTTGATTTGCATTTCTCTGATGGCTAGTGAGGACTATTTTATTTCTACTTTGTATTATGAAATATTTCAATCATATAGAAAACTATAAAATAATATATGCAAATTCAACAACAGCTTTTCAACCTTCATATTTTACCATATTTGCCTCAGAGTCTTTTAAGAAATAAGATATATCAAATACAATTAAAACCCATGTATATCTGTGTTCCTTTTCCTTCTTCTTCAGACAAAACTTCTATTCTGAATTTGGTATTTATCATTTGTGCACATAATTTTATGGTTGTGTTACATGTGTGCATATCAATAAACAGTATTTTGTTTTGTTAGGCATGTCTTTCAGCTCTATAATGGCATCAAACTGTACCTATTATTCTTCAACTTGCATTCTTTATTCTCTATTATCTTTATAAGCATCGTCCATGTTGATGTATGTGATGCTATCCATTTACTTTAGCTGCTAAATAGAATTCTACTGTATGAAAATGCCACAATTTATCTATTATTCAATTGATGAATGAGTTGCTTCCAGTCTTTCTCACTTAAAACCAGTGCTTCAGTGAAAATGATTGCCATGTATTTCCTTATGCATATACCTAGAAGTTAAATTTCTGGGTCAAAGCCTTGAGCATCTTGAAAATATGATCAAATTATTTTTCAAAATGGTTGTGCTAAGTTTCACTTCCACCGTCAATGCTATGTATGAGAGTTCCTATTCCACCACATCTTTAAAAGCATTTAGTATTTTCAGATTAAAAGATCCAACCTGATGAGTGTGACAGGATATTTTATTTGTGTTTCAATTTGTATTTTCCTAATAATGATATAATTTAGATTTTTATTGCCAATTTGAACTTACTCACCTACGAATTATAAGTTAATTTCACGTATTTTATTTTTCTTAATGTGTAATTATTTATACATTTTAGATATGAATCCTTTTATGGAAATCTTCTTTCCCAAGATATAACTCATTTTTGATTATAGTATCTTCTGAAATGCAGAAATTTATAATTTTAATGTAAACCTAATTATCAGTTCATTTAACTTTTAAAGAATAAATTTCCAGTCTTCTGCTGGCATGGGAGAAACCATTTTGCAATTTAATTTTTCTTTATCAACTTTTCGATTTCATACCTATTTTAACTCTGTGTTTTCCCCTATCATCAGTCCTACCTTCACTCCTGATTCTAGATATACCTGTTACACCCCTTTCTGAAAGTTTTGCCTTCTCACAAACTTTTGGTTTGTGCTTTTTGCATCTCATATGTTGAAATCATAATGATTTTCTTCAGTATTTTTGCTAAATATTTTAAAGGGCTGCTTTTTCACATTTAGGCCTTTAGTCTACCTGAAATGAATTTATGTGTACTATGAGATATGGATTTAATTTTATTGTCCCAATTGTCCCTGCACCTTGTGTTGCATAGGCCATTCGTCCTCCATGGATTTGTAATAACACCTCTATAATTTATGAAGCTTCTTCAAAAGATGATGTCTCAGCTGGATGTGGTGACTCATGCCTATAATACCAGCAGTGTGGGAGGCCGATGTGGGCGGATCATCTGAGGTCAGGAGTTCAAGACAAGCCTGGCCAACATGATGAAACCCCATCTCTACTAAAAATACACAAATTAGTTGGGTGTGGTGGTGGTGTCTGTAATCCTGGCTACTTGGGTGGCTGAGGTAGGAGGATTGCTTGAACCTAGGAGGTGGAGGTTGCAGTGAGCCAAGATCATGCCACTGCACTCCAGCCTGGGAGACAGAGTGATATTCCATCTCAAAAGAAAAAGAAAGAAAGAAAGAAAAGAAAGAGAGAGAGAGAGAGAGAAAGAAGGAAAGAAAAGAAAAGAAAAGAAAGAAAGAAAAGAAAGAAAAAGAAAGAAAGAGAAAGAAAGAAAGTGTCTCATTCTTAGCAATCAGTTTCATGCCTTTAGTTTGGTGTTCACACTCTGCATCAATTTGTCCCTTTTTATATTTTTACAACTTTATCAGAAGTCTTCGTATCTGCTAAGGTGAATTTATACCATTTGTAATCCTTAAATTTTTATGGTTATTCTTAATCCTTTAATGACACATGAGAATTTTTGAATCAGCTTTTCAATTGCAATTTTGGTAATAAAATTACCAAACTCCATTGAGATTTTAAGTGAGATTGTATTAAAACTTAAGATTAATTAACAGCTAAGTTACATATTTGTTATTTTCAAGTTTCCAATTTAAAACTACATATTTCCCTTTTTATAATCTAAAACATCATTTGTTGGATTCTAGCTTGGTGTCTACTTTTCTGTCTTTTAAATACTACGTTTAAAAACTATATTTTAAAGTGTTACCAATGTATAAATTGCAATTAATGTTTGTATATTCACTGTGCTATTGTCTTACGTGGTTTTAATACTTTGCCTATACATTATCTTGGATTTTCTACGTAGACCATCTTTTATCAGTAAATAGAGCTATATTTACTTTTAAAAGAAAATTACACCTTTTAGTTCTTGTTTCTAACTGACTGAGCTGGTTAAACTTCCAGCACAATTTGATTAGAGGCACCCTTTTTTGATTCTTGACATGAATTGGAATATTCCTAATGATAAATATAAAGTTTAGTCTTGATATTTGGTAGAAACACAGGTTATTACTATTTTATTTCTAGTTTTCTATGAGTTTATATTTTGAATTGCAATAGAAAATTTAACAGATGCCTCTTCTGTCTTATACAGTTATTTTTTTCTTTGTATCTTTTAGTTAATTATATTAACAGATTTTCTAATGTTAAAAATCTCTTATTTTCCTGGTATGAATCCAGTTTGCTAAAGATACTTACAGTCTTTAATACAAACACTGTAATATAAAATAAGTTGCTTGATTTTGTTTCCTCATATTTGTGAGAAAATACAATGCATTTTCTCATAAATATTTTTGTTGTATTTTCTGATTTTTTTGTATCAAAAATTATATTCTCTTGTAAAATGAGTTGAGAATAATTCTTTCATTTTTTAGTCTCAGGAAGAGTTTCCTGAAGATAATCTGCTCCTTGAATGTCATTTACTAAAACATCTAGATCTGACTTTTGCTTAAAGAAGATGAGTTGGAGATGCATATTTGCCTCTGCTCCTTCCCAAAATGAAGGGATTTATAAAGCTGAAAAATAGTTGGTCAAGTGATAACTGTCAGACAGATTGAGTAACCTGAATCCTAAACAGGTTGCAAAAGAAGTCAAGAAGAAACACAACTACCACCTCAGAAGGCAAAACTTTCAGAAAGGGGTGTAACAGATATATCTAGAATCAAGAGTGAAGGCAGGACTGATGATAGGTGAAAACACAGAGTTAAAAATAGGTATGAAATTGAAAAGTTGATGAAGAAAAATTAAATTGCAAAATGGGTTCTCCCATGCCAGCAGAAGACTGGAAATTTATTCTTTAAAGAGAAAAAAACCAAAGGTGGGAAACTATGTAAAAAACTGAGGCACTGAGTTGAAAAGTTATGTAAGAAATATGGTAGCCACAGTATTTTGCATGAATCACTCTATGAATTTTGGCACTAAGGATTCTACACTCCAGGAAGGAGATTGAATACAAGAGGCTTGTCTATAGTGTTGCCAAATAAAATTTGAATTCTACATATAGAATAAATACTTTTTAGTATAAGTATGTCCCCATTTAATAATTGGATCACACTTACCCTAAAAAAATTCTCTTTGTTTTTCTGAAAATATAGTTTAATTGGGCATCCTTGTATTTTTTTTTTT
>NW_016805896.1:476293-487478 GCF_001698545.2 Rhinopithecus bieti
TTGGTGTCTACTTTTCTGTCTTTTAAATACTACGTTTAAAAACTATATTTTAAAGTGTTACCAATGTATAAATTGCAATTAATGTTTGTATATTCACTGTGCTATTGTCTTACGTGGTTTTAATACTTTGCCTATACATTATCTTGGATTTTCTACGTAGACCATCTTTTTATCAGTAAATAGAGCTATATTTACTTTTTAAAAGAAAATTACACCTTTTAGTTCTTGTTCCTAACTGACTGAGCTGGTTAAACTTCCAGCACAATTTGATTAGAGGCACCCTTTTTTGATTCTTGACATGAATTGGAATATTCCTAATGATAAATATAAAGTTTAGTCTTGATATTTGGTAGAAACACAGGTTATTACTATTTTTATTTCTAGTTTTCTATGAGTTTATATTTTGAATTGCAATAGAAAATTTAACAGATGCCTCTTCTGTCTTATACAGTTATTTTTTTCTTTGTATCTTTTAGTTAATTATATTAACAGATTTTCTAATGTTAAAAATCTCTTATTTTCCTGGTATGAATCCAGTTTGCTAAAGATACTTACAGTCTTTAATACAAACACTGTAATATAAAATAAGTTGCTTGATTTTGTTTCCTCATATTTGTGAGAAAATACAATGCATTTTCTCATAAATATTTTGTTGTATTTTCTGATTTTTTTGTATCAAAATTATATTCTCTTGTAAAATGAGTTGAGAATAATTCTTTCATTTTTTAGTCTCAGGAAGAGTTTCCTGAAAATAATCTGCTCCTTGAATGTCATTTACTAAAACATCTAGATCTGACTTTTGCTTAAAGAAGATGAGTTGGAGATGCATATTTGCCTCTGCTCCTTCCCAAAATGAAGGGATTTATAAAGCTGAAAATAGTTGGTCAAGTGATAACTGTCAGACAGATTGAGTAACCTGAATCCTAAACAGGTTGCAAAAGAAGTCAAGAAGAAACACAACTACCACCTCAGAAGGCAAAACTTTCAGAAAGGGGTGTAACAGATATATCTAGAATCAAGAGTGAAGGCAGGACTGATGATAGGTGAAAACACAGAGTTAAAATAGGTATGAAATTGAAAAGTTGATGAAGAAAATTAAATTGCAAAATGGGTTCTCCCATGCCAGCAGAAGACTGGAAATTTATTCTTTAAAGAGAAAAAAACCAAAGGTGGGAAACTATGTAAAAAACTGAGGCACTGAGTTGAAAAGTTATGTAAGAAATATGGTAGCCACAGTATTTTGCATGAATCACTCTATGAATTTTGGCACTAAGGATTCTACACTCCAGGAAGGAGATTGAATACAAGAGGCTTGTCTATAGTGTTGCCAAATAAAATTTGAATTCTACATATAGAATAAGTACTTTTAGTATAAGTATGTCCCCATTTAATAATTGGATCACACTTACCCTAAAAAAATTCTCTTTGTTTTTCTGAAAATATAGTTTAATTGGGCATCCTTGTATTTTTTTTTTTGCTACATCTGGCAACCCTACCTGTTTGGAGAATCTGACCAGCCTATGAAAAAGTACCCGAAGATACTGATGTTAGGTGTCCCACAAACTGTCTATATTTAAAATGCCCCACATATGTGCAAAGAGCTTCCTATCAGCTTTTTAATGTCCCACTTTTTTTTTTTTTATCAGAGCTCAATAAATAAAAGTCCCTTTATTCACCAAAGAAACTGTTAATACTTTGATTAATACAACGCAAGTTTCACTTGGTGGTTAGTGTACACTATATAGAGCCCATGTCTGTAAATATCAGTGCCTTGTGCTCTTCTTTCTTCAACATGGAAATTTAGTATTTTCTTTTTTTATTCTCCAAGTTACACTTAAATTACTTGCTTTACTTTTTATTTATTTTTTCAACTTTTTAGAAAGTACATGTGCAGGTTTGTTACAAAGGAAGAATGTGTCATGTTGAGGTTTGGAATACGAATGAACTCATCACCCAGGTAGTGAGCTTAGTACTCAATAGTTGGTGTCTTTCAACCCTTGCCTGCTCCCGTTTTGTATTTCCCAGTGTCTACTATTCCTATTTTTATGTCTACATGTACCCAATATTTAGCTCACAGTTGTAAGTGAGAACGTGCGGCATTTGGTTTTCTGTTTCGGTGTTAGTTTGCTTAGGATAATGGTTTCCAGCTACGTCCATGTTACCCTAAAAGACACGATTTCATTCTGTTTCATAGCTGTGTAATAGTCCATGGTGTATATGTACCACATTTTCTTTATCCAGTCCTCTGTAGACAGGCACCTTGGTTGATTCCATGCCTCTGTTATTGTGAAGAGTGCTGCAATGAATATATACGTGCATGTGTCTTTTTGGTAAAACAATTTATTTTCCTTTGGGTATATACCCAGTAGTGGGATGGCTGAATCAAGGGGTAGTCCAATTCTGTTTTTTTCGGAAATCTCCAAACTGCTCTACACAGTGGCTGAACTAATTTACACCAATGGTATATAAGTGTTTCTTTTTCTTTGCAGCCTCACCAACATCTGTTATATTTTGATATTTTAACAAAACCTTCTCTTCTTGGTGTGAGGTGATATATCGTGGATTTGATTTGCATCTCTCTGATGATTACTGATGTTGAGTACTTTTTCAAATGTTTGTTGGTTGCTTGTATGTCTTTTTTTGAGAAGTATCTGTTCATGTCCTTTGCTCATTTTTTAATAGGGTTATTTGCATTTGCTTGTTGATTTAAGTTCCTTATAGATTCTCCATATTGGACCTTTGTTGGATGCATAGTTTGTGAGTATTTCTCCCATTTGGTAGGTTGTCTGTTTACTCTGTTGACAGTTTCTCTTGCTGTGCAGACGCTCTTTAGTTTAATTAGGTCCCCCTCATCAATTTTTGGTTTTGTTGCAATTGCTTTTGAGGACTTAGCCATACATTTTTTGCCAAGGCCTATATCAAGAAGGGTATTTCCTAGATTTCCTTCTAGGATTTGTATAGTCTGAAGTCTTACTTTTAAGTTTTTAATTCATCTTGTGTTAATTTTTTTATATGGTGATAGATAGGAGTCCAGTTTATTTTTTCTGTTTATGGCTAGCCAATTATCCCAGCACCATTTATTGAACAGGAAGTCCTTTCACCATTGCTCATTTTTGTAAAGTTTGTCAAAGATTTAAGATGGTTTTAGGTGTGTAGCTTTATTTCTGAGTCTTCTATTCCGTTCCATTGGTCTCTGTGTCTCTTTTGTACCAATACCGTGCTGTTTTGGTTATGGTAGCCTTTTAGTATAGTTTGAAGTCTGATAGTGTGATGTCTGTGGCTTTGTTTTGTGTGTGTGTGTATTTTCTTTTTTTTTTTTTTTGACTTAGGATTGCTTTGCCTATTCAGGTTCTCTTTAGGTTCCATATGAATTTTACAATGATTTTCTAATTCTGTGAAAAATGATGTTGGTAGTTTGATAGTAATGGTGTTAAATCTGTACATTGCTTTGGGCAGTATAGCCATTTTAATGATGTTGATTCTTCTCATCTATGAGCACGAGATGTTTTTTCATTTATTTGTGTTGCCTCTAATTTCTTTCAGCAGTTTTTCTTTTTTGTTTTGTTTTGTTTTTTTGTAAATCTCCTTGTAGAGATCTTTCACCTCCTTCATTAACTGTGTTCCTAGGTATTTTATTCTTTTTGTGGCTATTATAAATGGGACTGCATTCTTGGGAAGTCCACTATTTTCCACAGTATATTTTTTAAATATAAAAAACAAGAACTGCTATGGAGTGATGTCATGCTACTCTGAGTTTATTATTATTTTGCTCTTCATGGGTTGCTGCCAATCCTGATGCTAATCACCTCTTCTTCTTTTCATTTTTTTTTCAGGTAAAATTCACATAACATAAAATTAACCATTGTAAAGTATACAACTCAATGTCATTTAATGCATTCACAATGTTATGTAACCGTTATCTCTAATTCTAACTTTGAGTTATAATATAACCCAATGTCATCTTAATCATTAGTCCATTAATTATGTTGCCCTAATTGTTCCAGCTTTGGCTGCTAGGAGCTCTTTTTTTGGCCTCTGGGCTCCATGAGGCTTCTTTTCAGTTTCATTTCTGATTGACATTGGTGTTGTTCTTTGTTATTATTATTATGAATAGTGCTGCTAGGAATATTTTTGTGCAACACAAAAATGCAAAACCATGGCACTAGATACACCATGTTAAAGACACTTGTTTGCAATATGGGAGCTCAACCCAGAAGGTAGAGCACTGCCTTGTTCAGCGTCATCTGGGAACATGTGCACCAAACAATTCAACTTCTTGCCACCCTGCATTTGTCTGCAAATAACCTTTGCAAGTGCAAAAAGTGACTTTGTAAATACAGAATCTGCAAATAATGAGGATCTACTGTGCTTGATCTTCCTCTATCAAACTATAAAATTAACAAAAATAATGAATTACTTCCTTTGCATCCTTACTATTTAGCACAGAGTATATAGTAGGTAGGTTTTCAATAAAAGTTTAACAAATGAATTAAATTTCAATAAAAATTCATTAAGCAAATTGTACCTTAATGCAATTCCTATGCAAAAAATTTAAATATCTAAAAAACAAATTCTAAGTGAGGCATCAAGTCATGTATTTATTTGTTTTTTTTTAAAGCATATTTATTTTAATATTTAGTTTTATTTTAAAATTAAAGTTATTGGACAGTTTTTTGTTACTTAACATTTATAAGAGGTGAGACAAATGCGAACTATGTATTAAATACTGACAGTGAGTAAAATTATTGTACTATGCATTTATAAAAGCCGTGGTTTTAAAAATTATTTATCTTTTTATTTGACATGTAATTATACATACTTATGGAGTACAATTTGTTTCCATACATATCTATGTCATATAATGATCATATCAGGGTAGTTAGCCTATCCTTGCCTCATGCATTTATCATTTTCTTGTGGTAAAAATATTCCAAAGCCCTTTGTCTCACTATTTTGTAATGTACAATATTTTACAGTTAACCATAGTCACACTACTGTGCAATAGAAATTTAGAATTTATTCCTCCTGTCTAATCATCACTTTGTACCCATTAAATGACCCTCTCCCCATCCTCCTCTTGCCTCTCTCCAGTCTCTGATAATCATTGTTTTACTCTCTGCTTCTATGATATCAATTTTTTATTTAGATTCTATGAGTGATATCATGTGGTATTTGTCTTTCTATGTGTAGTTTACTTCACTTAGCATGATATCCTCAAATATATTAAAAAGGAAAGAAAAAATTTCCTTGAAACAAACAAGAATGAAACACATCATACCAAAACCTACAGGATACAGCAAAAGCATTTCCAAGAGAAAAGTTTATAGCAATAAATGCCTACATCAGAAAAGAAGAAAGACTTTTTAATAAATAACCTAACAATTCATCTTAATGAACTAGAAAAACGAGAACAAACTAAACCCAAAACTGGTAGAAAGAAACAAATATTAAAGCTCAGAGCAGAAATAAACAAAATAGAGACTAAAAGACAACATAACACAAAGCAACAATTCAAGATTGGCAAAAAGAGAAATTAGTTTTAAATAAAGATAACCAACTTTTTTTTTTTTTTAAACCTTTAGCTAAACTACAAAAAAAGAGAAAATACTCAAAATCCGAGGTGTAGAAAGACACATTAAAACTGATACAACAGATATACAAGGGATCATAAGAGACTACTATGAACAACTATATACCAAAAAATTTGATAACATGAAATAAATTGATAAGCTCCTGGACACATACAACCTACCAAGATTAAATTATGAAGAAATAGAAAATTTTAGCAGACCAATAATAAGTGAGGAAATTGAATCACTAATAAAAGTCTTCCATCAAAGAAAATCCAGGAATGGCTTCACTGCTGAACTTGACCAAACATTTAAAAAGAAGAACTAATACCAAGTCTCCTCAAAGTACTCTATAAAAATCAAAGAAAACAGAATATTTCTAAACTATTTTACTAAGCCAGCATAAAAGCTGTGTTTAATAGTAAAAGTTCCAATCATACAACTTAACTGAATAGTACAACGTTCCACTTATTCTACTTACTTCTAGTTAAAACACATTCTAATTTTGGCATAATTTACCTTTCTCACTCAATTACTACTATCCACAACATATATATATATTTTTTCCAAATTGTAAGACTTTATCACTTTGGCAGGTTGACTTAACTGTTTCTTAAATGTAATTTGAAATTTTAATTTTACCTTGCTCAATTTTAAAATGTGATATAATTACCACGAGTTAAAACAAACAATGGAATTTTAAGTGGTAATAGAAATACACAGAAATTTTAATTATTTTATATTTCTACTAAGCATAAGTAAGAATAAACTGGTTCTAAAATATTACAATGTTTGGCATCTTTACTGCCATCTTTAATCCTAGTTTTACTCTTTTCAACAAGTCTAAGAAAATGGCAGTGTTCATAAGTACAGAAATGGCTATATGCAGTAGGTGGCATTCTACATAATCAAACGAACTCTTTATAATATTATAATATTAGGTTAAAATGCAGAATGTTGGATAATTACTAGCATCCCGAAAGTTAAAATCAGAAAATGCAGAAAATAGAAGTGGTTAATATTATTTTCCTTTGAGAAAGCCAGAAATAATTCTATTAGAGGAAATGAGCAATAATGGTAAAAGATGTGACTAATACACTGTACTTCTTTGAGCTAAAGGACAATTTTCACCTCAGAGGAGATAATTCTGACTTTTACATTCTTAAATTTCCTTTCTCCAGAACAGGATCTTATTTTAAGCCATTATTTAAATAGAGTTAATAATCCAAAGTCATATTTCTCCACAGGAAGTTTTCATTTTAATGCATACCCTGCAAAATGGCAAATGACTACTTCATTTATAAAAAATTGATAGCATAATAAATGCTAATTTAAAATAACTGTCAACAGACATCAATAAACTTTTCTACCGCAAAGACTGGAAGTTACTACAATACTGAGGTAAGAACTAGCATGATTCTTCATTACAGTTAGACTGCTTTCATTAAATAATACAGTCATAATATCCAAGGAAGAAGCTTTAGTGGGTCCTTCTAAAGCTACATAATTTTACACAGCCTGTTCATTCCTTTAATCCTTTTTCAGTTGTTTCCCTTATGTAATAATATTTCCTCAACATTTTTTCTTCTTTGCTCCTTTTCTCTGGCCTCAATCGTCCTGGCCAATTTCCAGGACAGTATGGACTTGCTTGAGCAGTAGAACAAGGGCCAAACAATTGCTATAAAGTAGCCACGGGGTCCCTTGCAGTTCATTCCACAACATCCTCAACCCAAGCCTTTATATCAAACATCTTTGCAGCAGTCTTAGGAAAGCTTATGCTTGAGTAGTGATAACTTTGTCCTGGATTTATTAGTGAGCCATCACAATTTCACATGACCATTGGTTGTCTTCTTTTTTAGTTCTACCATACATTTTGTCTTTTTTTCTGATTCTTTTTTTATTGACAAAAATCATACATCACATATATTTATAGTATACAGTATGATGTTTTGATATATGTATATGTTGTGGAATGGCTAAACCAAGCAGTTAACATATTCATTACCACACATACTTATGTTTTGTGTTGAGAACATTTAAAATCTACTCTCAGCAATCTTCAAGTATATAAGGCATTGCTATTAGCTATGATCATCATTTTGTAAATAGATCTCATGAACTTATTCCTTCAATCTAGCTGAAACTTCCTGTCCTTTTGTTACCCGAATGCCAGGTGTTCCATCTAGGTTCAATTGCTCATGGAACAGAAAGCCAGTCACTGAGAAGAACATTGCCAAGGAAGAAGGCTTTTTTTATTCAGGTGCTGTCAGCCAGAGATGGATCTATCTCTGCCAACCGACTTAAATTGGAGGTTTCTAAAGAACGGGAGGAATGCAGCTATGTGTGGGAAAACAGGAAGTAGGAAGGGGTAAGGAAGCAATCATAATACATGAGAGGTCTGGAGTCTCACTGTCTGAATGTGGTTTTCTGGTGAGTTTCAGTTCCTTGCCAGAGGGTGGATTTCCTTAGGAAGGAATTCAGGTAAGACAAATGTTAAGCTTCAAGTTCTGAGTCCAGGGAGGGTGAATTTCTCTGTTTATTCAAAAAACCCTAATCGTCAGTTCTATGGGACAATTGGGCTGGTTTCACTCTTCCACTCTGCTTCTGTGAGTTCTGCTTTTTTAGATTTCACATGTAAGCGAGATTCTGCGGTATTTGTCTTTCGGTACATGGCTTATTTCACTTGGCATAATTGCTTGAGACGTTTCCCTCCCAAGGGTGCCCCAGGCTTGATCCCCTAACCAGACCTGCCCAGCACGGGAAGCTGCAGCTGATGGCCCCATCCGCACTTCCTTTTTGTCTTTCCCTCCTTTCTTATGCATTTCCCCCTTGCTCACTCTTCTTTCCTTACCCTAGAGGCCAGCCCATGGGAGCCAATTAACTCCTGAACCTCAGCCTGGGCAAGCGCTGGTGTGTCCTGCCGCTGGGGCGCAGAGGGGGGGGCGCCTGGGAATCCTGAGTTGTTCCCACCATGCTTTGCACAGCCTCTATTGGGTCTGGTCAAACCATGGCCATGGCCGCTACCAGCCTCCCCTACATCGTGCCCTTAAGGAAGACACAGACCCCCCACTCCCAACTCACAGAGCCATTATTTCTTATTCCAGCTACTGTAGTCCAGAGATATTTAATAATGAGAGACTAAAATTTCTTTTGTTGGCTTTCTTTAAAATCCTAAAACAAACAGTTCCTTAAAGAATTTGTCCAGAAAAGACTGACCATGTCATTTTCAGGTAAGATTCTAGACCCCAGGTTGGGCAGTCCCTGGACAAACTCATTATTATAATATGTTCCAATAGGATTGCGTTCTCTTTGGGCCAACAAATATTAAGCATTGAGTTAACCATGATTTCTATGATCCAGTATTTGCTAAGCTGTATTAGAAAGCAGAGACTGATACAATTTCCTTGTTGCAAGCAACAGGCAATTTAAATTCCTTCTAGAAATCTTGAAGCTGTGTCAGATAGTTGGTGTTGAAAATATGTGTGTTGTCCGTGATGGTGGTGATGTTTCTTACAGTGAAAAACATTTTTCAGATGTTAATAGCTGGCCCTCCATTCTCTTCAATCTCTCTTAGCACCTCGGTTTACTCACACCTACAAATGCAGTTTCTCACTATCTGAGGAAAACAGTGGCACCAGGACCCAGAGTCCATATTAGATCACCTTTTCTTGTCCTTGGAGGCCAGTGGGATTTTCTCAGTACTCTTCTTCCAAAAACATTTTGATTGTACCATCAAGCATTTACTATAGAAAATGCTCTTTGCAAAAACCAAACCCCGAACCACAAATCCTGCTTCTGACTGCCTATTCTACCCAGTTCTCCCTAAGTTTGGTATTCCTATGCCATCTTTTACACGGTAATCCCCTAGTTTTAAATAAACAATAATCAAAGATGTTTTATTTCAGTGTAAGTGTATTGAGTGAAAGACAAAGCAGCGAGACAACATAGCTCTTTATTTATCTTTACATAAATAAATAGTATTTATCTGGGCACTTCGTTGTGAAGACTTTTAAATAATTACCAGGACTTTGGTATGATGGAGTTTTTACTCATCCCTCTTCTCTGCCCCATAATTGGCGATTGTTAACTTTTCTTCTTTCTACCACAAAAATCTCTTCCCTGATCTGGACCCACTCTCCATTAATACTGCCAAGAACCTACTTCATACCTCAACCACTGCTCTCAACTCTTTTGAACATAAGAAACTTTTAAATGTTAATAAAATAGTTTATTTCCTCCTACAAAAGGGACTGATATTTTAGTGTCTGATGTTTGAAAATTCTATAATGACAAAATGTCATTGTATGAATGACAACCTATAGTGACAAAATCAGTAGTAGCTATTGATTTTTAACACATTTTAATAAGCTCATACTTTATCAATCACAATATCTAAATTCATTTCCCCATGTGCGTGTGTGTGCATGTGTGTGCTCTAAGGTTTTTGCCTGCTTTGTACCTCTCGTTTCTTTGGGACACAGGCTACCCTCTTCTGATTTAGTTGTGTTGCCTTTGCCACAATAATTGGCCTTGGGTTTTAGGGTAATCATGTCACACATTTGCTAATATCACTGCTTATGTCAGGGATTGGTCCAGAGCTTTGGCAAGTGACATAAACTAAGATCATCAGGGTTCCTCTGTGACTTGGAAGAAGAGCCCTTTTTTTGCCTAGTGGGAAAGTTGTGAAGATGGGAGCCTAAATGCTGCAACAGCTGACTCCTTCACAACCTTATAAAGGTTGGAATGAAGTCAAAACACAGAGAGCTGCATAAATGAAAGATAAAAAAATGAGACACTATCTCCTGCTTTTTGTGTAGGCTGGTTCAGGTTGAGTTTCTGTTGTTTTAAACCTCCCATCCTTGGGTGCAGTGTTAAGAAAGCAAGGTCTGAGAAAACCAGATGACCTTTCAAAAAATCAAATTCATTTTTTAAATTATAAAAGTAAACATCAACATGGGTAAAAAAAAAAAAATCAAACGTTACATAAGAATATACACTTAAAAGTGAAAATTTTCCCACCCAAATCTACAACCCAACTTTTCATTAGAGATTTCTAGATTTCCTCCTAGAAAATGTTAGTACACACAAAGAAAATGTCATATAAAGGAGAGTCTTTTAAACTTTGTTTAAATCATTAGTATCATATAATACATGTTAATCTACCTTTTGCTTTCATACTGGAAATATAGATCTACTCCATTATTTTTAATAAGCTTTCATTGCAATGATATGCCATTATTTGTTTTACCAGTGCTTTATCAGTAATTAGCAAAATAAATAGAATGTTAAGACATTTGCTTCAATGAAGAAGCAAGCTATTTTTTTTTCACGTTGTTTAGATGTGAAAAGACAAAAGTTTCTATTTGTTTCACGTATACTTACAATGGGAATGATAATCCCCATTTGAGTGATGGAGTTGACTATCTTAGCTATGCAGCTTTACGACAGGAATTATCTTTAATTTTGTACCTTTAAAAAATATCTGCTGGCTGGGTGCGGTGGCTCATACCTGTAATCCTAGCACTTTGGGAGGTTGAGGCGGGCGAATTGCCTGAGCTTAGGAGTTGGAGACCAGCCTAGGCAACATGGTGAAACCTCATCTCTATTAAAATACA
>NW_016805896.1:487714-502453 GCF_001698545.2 Rhinopithecus bieti
AAAAAAAAAAAAAAAAAAAAAAAAAATTAGCCAGGTGTGGCAGCATGCGCCTGTAGTCCCAGCTACTCGGGAGGCCGAGGCAGAAGAATTGCTTGAACCAGGGAGGTGGAGGTTGCAGTGAGCTGAGATTGTGCCACTGCACTCCAGCCTGGGTGACAGAGCAAGACTACGTCTGGAAAAAAAAAAAAAAAAAAAAAGAAAAAAAATCTGCTAAGGTCTGGGCACAGTGGCTTATGCCTGTAATCCCAGCACTTTGGGAGGCCAAGGCAGGTGTATCACTTGAGGTCAGGAGTTCGAGACCAGCCTGGGAAACATGGTGAGACCCTGTCTCTAATAATAATAAAACAAAAACCTGCTAAGTATTTAAGCAGAGTAAACCTTTGCAATTATGATTCAAAATTGGACCTATGTATTTAAAAATTTCTTTCCTCATCATAGGTGAATACACTATAATTTCTGAAGACAAGAAGTATCACACACAGAAATTCAAAGTATTTTCTGGACCCTATGGCAGAACTATCTTTAATCGGCTTGTAGTTTGGATACATTTAAGAAGTATGCCCATGTTTCCTCTTTCTAGTTTTTTTTTTTTTTTTTTTTCTTATTTGGGGTTTTACATTTAGTTCTTCAATTTCTTTCATATGCTCAAAATCAATGATTTTTTTTCCATTAAGTATGATGCTATCATTCCTCAATTTTGTTTGATTTCCCCCACTGCTGTTAGACCTATGTGCATTGTATCTGGTCCCTGCTGTGTACAGTTGGATAAATACACATTCTTAGTGCTTAGTCTGACTATAAAGCAACTTTGAAACATGTTTATATACCTGAATTACCTTTTGCAATCTGATCAAGTTGGCCTCACTAAGCTATATCTTATCTCCCTTATCTGAAATATATCATTTTACCAAGAATTATGAGAAAAAATATTTGATTATATGCATTACAAAACCTGGGATCTATGACTTCTGAGAAAGTAGTCATTGAAGACAGTTTTTTGAATATACTTCTATTAAACATCAAATCAACAATACCTCAGCAAGTTTAATTTTCTGTGATTTTTTCCACAAGATACTCCTGTAGTGTGGTAGAAATAAAACTTAGATTTATAAAATACTTAGGATGCAGAGAGAGAGATACCTGCCATTGTGAAAGGTTAACATGAGTCTTGCAAAAAAAGTAATTATGTAAATTTAAGTCAAGACTACCAATCATTTGAAATTCTATGAAATAGCTAAATGTGAGTTTCTTAATAGATAATAGTGGACATTCCCTGCAACAGAACCATGACAACGAAAGAAAAAGATTTAAATATTCCCATGATAATGACTATTTCAAATTTACATTGTGTCTTCCCAGAAGAACTCTGAAGACTTTATGAGCAATTCTTTTTCTTAGTAGCTGAGTTTTAGTGTAGACTGAAGAAAGCTACTCAAAAAGGAGTGGGCCCTACCTAAAAACTTATTTCATATATGAACCATATAAAATATAAGGGATGAGACAAAACTCTTCACAATGATAAATATGTTCCAAAAATGTAGGTTAATGGGAGCAGTGTAGGATTTAGTAAGTTTTCACTGGAAAAGCAGTTCCAATAAATTTTCTTTATTAGAAACCTCTGCCCTTAATTGCTAGTGTCCTCTATAGCCCATTAGGTATACTTAAATAAATAATAAATATTACTCAGTATGGTTCTTTATATTCCCCTCTATAGAAAAAAAAAAACAAAACAAAATAGTTCAAAAGTCAGGACAGCATGTATTTTCTTGGTTCAATTTAGATGCTTCATATCGCTGCAGAATGTTCTGTTATTAGACAGTAGTGATAGTAGCACATTTAGGAACATTAACAAGTAATAGTTCTGGAGACAAGCCAATTGGCAAAAGTTGCTACCATATCAAACAAAATTAGCAAGCTCTTATATTCCCTCCCGCACTGGAAGTGGAAATATCTTTGCAATCACAATTATAAGACATTGCATATGATTACATTATTTTTAATGTTTATATGCACAGTGTGTGCATTTATAAAATACAATCATTTTTAGTTAACATTCACAAAGTGCTTTGAGACACTAATGGCTTGATAATTGCTATGTGCCATGTGGTTATCCACATGTAGAATTAGGGAAGTTTTTCTGAAACATATGGTCTTGCCAAAAATGCAATGCAAACCAAGTTGTCCTCATACTGAGCAATTGGGACTCCTTATAGTCTCATGAAAGAAGATCCTTTTCTCTGGAAAGCTAATACTTTTCTTAATCAATATTCTTGACATTCTTACATAAAAGTGCAGAGTTAAAAATTTCAAAGATGATCTTTCCTGTGATATCAATGGTTCTATTCATTTAAAAAAAGAACAAATATCAGGTTTGCATATGGCTTATCAGATACTCGTCTCTTTTTCCAACTTTCCTGTTCCTATATAAACCACCCTACCATACCATATAAATTTAGTTTCCTGAGATGTTTACCTGGGAAAGGTGTGCTATTTGGCATAAGTTTATAGTGATCAACTTAACCCAAACTTATAATAATAAAATTATAAATCCTATTCATACAATTTTTTGAGTGTCTATAATATGGTAGGTACTTTACCAGGTACCTTACGAGGATCTACATTGTAAGCATTCTCAGGGGTAATATTAAAAATATTAACATCATAGTATATGCTGATTTATCAGTATAGACAGGTCATAGCTACAACATATCCTGGAGGCTCCTTACCAGCTGAATATCAGCTGCTCATTAGTTTTATTAGTTTGCTAGGGCTGCTATAACAAAGTACGCATATTGTGTGGCTTAAACAGAAATTTACTTTTTCACAGTTCTGAAGGTTAGACATTCAAGATCAAGGTGTCAGCAGGGTTGGTTTCTTCTGAGGGCGGTGAAAGAAGCATTTATTCCCGCATTCTCTCTTGGCTTGTAGATCACCACCTCCTTCTTGTGTCTTCACATGATCAACCCTCTGTCTATGTCTGCGTCCAAATTTCCTCTTTTTATAAAGACTCCAGTCATATTAGAGAAGGGTCTGTAACTAAGCAGTTTAGCTTCAAAATGCATTTTAAAACTTTTTTTCCTTTTTCTCTTTTCTCCATATAGTCTCAAATGTAACTTTTGAAGCAAACTGCACAAATCTTTTTTTTCATCCTTAGTCTTGAAATACAGCCTTGAAATGTGCATTGAAACTCTTCGTTTCCCTCCCTTTCCCACCAGAAACTCCCATGCATAGCGCTCGCTTATGTAATTATGAGCTTGCTTAGAAATTCCAGGAGCTAATTTTGAGAAAAATCAGGCGTGGAGACCCAGCTACGAAATTCCAGAGATAACCTCAAGGCAGTTAGTCTACAACCTGACCATTGTTGAGATAATGTCAACCCATGCTCCCAGTGGACCATGACTCAAGATAGCCACTGGAACAAGATACACAGACCTTGTGCCCGGCACCACTCCCACATGCCTCCAATTCCAAGTTCCCCCTTCTAACTTCCTCTCCCCAGCCTAAAGTTTTGGAATAAAGTCACTTTCCTTTCACAGTATCTCATCTTTGTTCATTTGGCTTTGCAAGCTGGGAGCAGCCTAGCTAGCATTTGGTTACAGGCCTGCCCTAATTACTTCATTTTAGCTTAATTACCTCTTTAAGGATCCTATCTCCAAATATAGTCATATTCTGAGATTAGGACTTAAACATATAAATGTAGGGGAGAGGGTTATACACAATTCAACCAATATCACCTGATTATATTATCTCCATTTTCATTAAGGAACTGAACCCTAGTTTAAGTATCTTAAGGTCATATAAATAACAAATTAAAACTAGAATTCAAATCCAAGTAAGAGTTCAGTGCAAATGTCACAATTATTAAAACCTTTAAACAATTAATTGTTAATTACTTGATTTAATTTTCTTCCTTAAAAGATTTTATAAAACTTTGCATTAAGCTAATAATAGACACATTTTAGCTAAAAGCCAAGTTCATCAAGTTAGCATTATCAACTTCCAATTATGTGGTATTTGATGTAATTTGTGGGTTTTATTTGTTAATATTTTAATACTCATCTATCTTTCACAACAGATTTAAAGACGTTTATGTAAAAAGACATACCTAAAGCAAAAGCATAAAATAAAGAAAGCAAAATTAAGAGCCAACAAAGAACGATACTGGATTAAAGCAAAGAAATACAGATGAAAACACTAATAATAATATATCTAAATGCAAACTATTTCTGAGCATCCTTACTTATATGTGTGGGGATCCAGGGAGGGAATCAATGCCCTGTTATGGTATATCTGCATTTGGAAAAACGATCCACAACTTGGAAGTAAGGCAAGAATATTACAGCAAGCTCTTTCAAACTCATGCTAGTACATTGTATAACAAGCTCACCTGTGAGACAACTGCCTCCCTAAGTGTTATTTGACTATCTAGAAACTGGAACTTTGAGAATTTACAAGTTATTAGGATTCAGATTTTGAAAATTAGATGTTGCTTGTAGAAAGTGGAGAAGCTGCAAATATTTTTGTTTAAAAAAGATGGAGGCCGGGTGTGGTGACTCACGCCTGTAATCCCAACATTTTGGTAGGCTGAGACACGATGATTGTTTGAACCCAGAAGTGCAAGACAAGCCTAGGGGTGGGAGGATCTTGTGAGCCCAGGAGGTCAAGGGTGCAGTGAGCTGTGATTGTGCCACTGTACTCCAGCCTGGCTTACTGTGTAATCTCTATTAGAAAAAATAAATCAAGATTTATCACTGGGATTGGGATCATGATGGTGGATGGGAGGCCAGACTAGGTTGCAGCTCCAGACAGAGCAGCATTTGGAGGCTCACATAGTGAATTTTAGCTTCAGATTGACTGCAACAACAAACCGGCAATCCAGAGAGGACCCACAGAGCTTTGAAGGAAGTGGACTACTCCTGCTGAACTTGGGAGACACCCCAGATACTGCGCTGGTATCCACGGCTGAGAGTCCCATAGATGGTTCACAGCACAGACTCGCAGACAACCCTCAGTACCAGCCTGGAGCCAGGTAGACTCACTGGATAGCTAGACCTAGAAGAGAGATGACAATCACTGCAGTTTGGCTTACAGGAAGCCACATCCATAGGAAAGGGAGGAAGAGTACTACATCAAGGGAATACCCCGTGGGACAAAATAATCTGAATAACAGCCTTCAGCCCTAGATCTTCCCTCTGACAGAGACTTTCCAAATGAGAAGGAACCAGAAAACCAACTCTGGTATTACGACAAAACAAGGCTATTTAACACACCCAATAAATAATGCTAGTTCACCAGCAATGGCTCCAAACCAAGAAGAATATTCCTAATTTGCCTAAAAATAATTCAGAAGGTTAGTTATTAAGCTACTCAGGGAGGCACCAGAGAAAGGCAAAGACCAATGCAAGGAAATCCAAAAAATGTTACAAGAAGTGAAGGGAGAAATATTCAAGGAAATAAGTAGCTGAAAGAAAAAAACAGTAACAAAATTCAGGAAACTTTGGACACACTTTTAGAAATGGGAAATGCTCTGGAAAGTCTCAGCAATAGAATTGAACAAGTAGATAAAAGAAATTCAGAGCTCAAAGACAATGTCTTTGAATTAACCCGATCGAACAAAGACAAAGAAAAAAGAGTAAGTAAATATGAACAAAGCCTTCAAGAAGTCTGGGATTATGTTAAATGACCAAACCTAAGAATAATTGATGTTCCTGAGGAAGAAAAGAATTCTGAAAGCTTGGAAAATGTATTTGGGGGAATAATCAAGGACAACTTCCTTGGCCTTGGTAGCAACCTAGACATCCAAATACAAGAAGCACAAAGAACACCTGAGAAATTCATCACAAAAAGATTATCACCTAGGCACATTGTCATAGGGTTATCCAAAGTTAAGATAAAGGAAAGACTTAAGAGCTATGAGACAGAAGCACCAGGTAACCTGTAAAGGAAAACCTATCAGATTAACAGCAGATTTCTCAGCAGAAACCCTAAAGCCAGACAGGATTGGGGCCCTATCTTCAGCCTCCTCAAACAAAGCAATTATCTCAGCCAAGAATTTTGTATCCAGTGAAACTAAGCATAATATATGAAGGAAAGATACGGTCTTTTTCAGACAAACAAATGCTGTGAGAATTCACCATTACTAAGCCACCACTACAAGAACTGCTAAAAGGAGCTCTAAATCTTGAAACAAATCCTGGAAACACATCAAAACAGAACCCCTTTAAAGCATAAATCACACAGCACCTACAAAACAAAAATACAAATTAAAAAGCAAAAGCAAAAAACAAAAAAATCAAAGTACACAGGCAACAAAGAGCATGATGAATTCAATAGTACCTCACATTTCAATATTAACATTGAATGTAAATGGCCTAAATGTTCAACTTAAAAGATACAGAACCGCAGAATGGATAAGAACTCACCAACCATCTGCTGCCTTCAATAGACTTACCTAACACATAAGGACTCCCACAGATTTAAAAGTATTGGGGTGGAGAAAGGCATTTCATGCGAATGGGTACCAAAACCCAGCAGGGGTAGCTATTCTTATATCAGACAAAACAAACTTTAAAGCAATGACAGTTAAAAGAGAAAAGAGGGACATTATATAGTGGTAAAGGCCTTGTCCAACAGGAAAATATCACAATCCTAAACATATGTGCACCTAACGCTGGAGCTCCCAAATTTGTAAAACTAAATTACTAATTACTAAAATTACTAATAGACCTAAGAAATGAAATAGACAAAAACAATAAAAGTGGTGGGGGACTTCAATACTCCACTGACAGCACTAAACAGGTCATCAAGACAGAAATTCAACAAGGAAACAGTGGATTCAACCTATACCTTGGAAAAAATGGACTTAACAGATGTATATAGAACATTTCATTCAACAACTGGAGAATACGTATTCTATTCAACAGCACATGAAACTTTCTCCAAGATAGACCATATGATAGGCCATGAAACCAGCCTCTATACATTTAAGAAAATTAAAATTATATCAAGCACTTTTTCAGACCACAGAATAAAACTGGAAATCAACTCCAAAAGGAACCTTCAAAACCATACAAAAACATGGAAATGAAATAACCTGCTCCTGAATGAGCATTGAGTCAAAAACGAAATCAAGATGAAAATTTAGAAATTTTTTGAACTGAATGACAGTAAAGGCACAACGTACCAAAACCTCTGGGATACAGCAAAGGCGGTGCTAAGAGGAAAGTTCATAGCCCTAAATGCCTACATCAAAAAGACTGAAAGAGTACAAACTTGACACTCGAAGGTCACACCTCAAGGAACTAGAGAAACAAGAACAAACTAAACCCAAACCCAGAAAAAAGGAAATAACCAAGATCAGAGCAGAACTAAATGAAATAGAAGCAAAAATATACACACAAAAGATAAATGAAACAGCTAGTTTGTTGAAAAGATAAATAAATTTGATACACCATTGGCAGCATTAACCAAAAGAAGAGAGAAAATCCAAATATCCTCACTAAGAAATGAAACAGGAAATATTAAAACTGACACCACTGAAATACAAAAGATCATTCAAGGATATTATACTATAAACACCTTTAGACACATAAACTAGAAAACCTTGAAGAGATGGATAAATTCCTGGAAAAATACAACCACACTCCTAGCTTAAATTAGGAAGAATTAGATACCCTGAACAGACCAATAACAAGCTGTGAGATTGAAATGGTAATTTAAAAATTACCAATAAAAAAAGTCCAAGACCAGATGGATTTACAGCAGAATTCTACCAGACATTCAAAGAATTGGTACCAATCCTTTTGATACTATTCTGCAAGACAGAAAGAAAGAATCCTCCCTAATTCATTCTATGAAGCCAGTATCACCCTAACACCCAAATCAGGAAAGGACATAACCGAAAAGGAAACCACAACCAATATTTTTGATGAACATAGATGCTAAAATCCTTAACAAAATACTAGTTAACTGAATCCAGCAATTTATCAAAAAGATAATCCACTATGACCAAGTGGGTTTCATACTAGGGATGCAGGGATGGTTTAACGTACACAAGTCGATAAATCTGACACACCACATAAACAGACTTAAAAATTACATGATCATCTCAATAGATGCAAGAAAAGCATTTGACAAAATCCAGCATTCCTTTATGATTAAAACTCTCAGCAAAATCGGCATACAAGGGACATTCCTTAATGTAATAAAAGCCAACTATGACAAACCCACAGCAAGCATAATACTGAATGGAGAAAAGTTGAACTGGAATAAGACAAGGATGCCCACCGTCACTGCTCCTCTTTGACATAGTACTGGAAGTTCTATCCAGAGCTATCAGACAGGAGAAAGAAACAAAGGCATCCAAATTAGTAAAGAGGAAGTCAAACTGTCACTGTTTGCTGATGATGTGATTATTTATCTTGAAAACCCTAACGACTCCCCCAGAAGGCTCTTAGAACTGATAAAAGAGTTCAGCAAAGTTTCCAGATACAAGATTAATGTACACATATTAGTAGCTCTTCTGTACACCAACAGCGATCAAGCAGAGAATCAAATCAAGAACTCAACCCCTTTTACAATAGCTGAAAAAAAAAAAAAAAAGAAAAGAAAAAGAAAAAAACTTAGGAATATACCTAACCAAGGAGTTGAAAGGCCTCTACAAGGAAAACTACAAAATACTGCTGAAATAAATCATAGACGACAAAAATGGAGACACATCCCACGGTCATAGATGGGTAGAATCAATATTGTAAAAATGACCATACTACCATCATTTGCACTCCTCATCAAAATACCACCATCATTCTTCACAGAATTAGAAAAAACAATTCTAAATTTCATATGGAACCAAAAAAGAGCCCACATAGCCAAAGCAAGAGTAAGCAAAAAGAACAAATCTTGGGGCATCACACTACCTGATTTCGAACTATACTATAAGGCCATAGTCACCAAAACAGCATGGTGTTGGTATAAAAATAGGCACATAGACCAATGGAACAGAATAGAGAACTCCCAGAAATAAACCCACATACTTACAGCCAGCTGATCTTTGACAAAGCAAACAAAAAAAGTAGGGAAAGGACACCCTTTTCAACAAATGATGCTGGGTTAATTGGCTAGCCACATGTAGGAGACTGAAACTGGATTTTCTCTCACCTTATACAAAAATCAACTCAAGATGGATCAAGGACTTAAACCTAAGACCTTAAACTATAAAAATTCTAGAAGATAACATTGGAAAAACCCTTCTAGACATTGGCTCAGACAAGGATTTCATGACCAAGAACCCAAAAGCGAATGAAATAAAAACAAAGATAAATAGCTGGGACCTAATTAAAGAGCTTTTGCACAGCAAAAGGGACAGTCAGCAGAGTAAACAGAAAACCCACAGAGTGGGAGAAAATCTTCATAATCTATACATCTGACAAAGGACTAATATCTAGAATTTGCAACAAACTCAAATCAGTAAGAAAAAAAAAAACAATCCCATCTAAAAGTGGGCTAAGGGCATGAATAGACAACTCTGAAAAGAAGATACACAAATGGCCAACAAACGAAAAAATGCTCAACATCACTAGTGATCAGGGAAATGCAAATCAAAATCACAATGTGATACCACCTTAGTCCTGCAAGAATGGCCATAATCAAAAAATCAAAAAACAGTAGATGTTGGTGTGGCTTCGGTGATCAGGGAACACTTCTACACTGCTGGTAGGAATGTAAATTAGGACAGCCACTGTGGAAAACAGTGTGGAGATTCCTTAAAGAACTAAAACTAGGGCTACTGTTTGATCCAGCAATCCCACTACTGAGTATCTACCCAGAGGAAAAGAAGTCATTATATGAAAAAGATACTTGCACACACATGTTTATAGCAGCACAATTCACAATTGTAAAATTGTGGAACCAACCCAAATGCCCACCAATGAATGAGTGGATAAACTGTGGTATATATGTACGATGCTGAGCCATAAAAAGGAATGAATTAACAGCATTTGCAGTGACCTGGATGAGACTGGAGACTGTTATTCTAAGAAAAGTAACTCAGGAATGAAAAACCAAACATCGTATGTTCTCACTGATACGTGGGAGTTAAGCTGTGAGGACACAAAGAAATAAGAATGGATTTTGGGACTTGCAGGGACAGTGGGAGGGAGGCGAGGGATAAAAGACTACAAATATGGTGCTGTGTATACTGCTCGGGTGATGTGAGCACCAAATTTCGCAAGTCACCACTAAAGAACTTACTCATGTAACCAAATATCACCTGTACCCCAATAACTTACGGAAAAGGAAAAAAAAGGATTTGTTATTATACTTCATTGTATGATATTACCCAGTTTTGACTCTGAATTAACCTCCTTATTCCAGCAATCATTTCCACACACCTCTTTCTCCCTCCCTCTCTGTCTGTCTCCTTCCCTTCTGTGTGTGTGTGTAATCTGCTTTGCCACTCCATTATCATTTATAAGTTAAAAATCTCTCGATGTTATACAGATGTTTACTAAGAGACTTATCTATTTTTTTGAAAATTATATCTTTGCATTTGGCAAATTGATGAGTCAGTGATCTTCCAGGCAACTGTTTAATTAATATGTGCAGGGCAAATATTAACTTTCATATTTTATGTTTAGATGCCTAGGCCAAATCTCAAGAGGGACAAGAGGACAGAGACCATCTGTTTGTGCCCTGGGCCCCACTCCAAGGATTAGATGTAATCCACTGTGATCAAGGGGTGCACACAAGGTGTGCAACACTTCCTGTGTTGAGGAAGCTCAAACTCAATTGGTGCTGCCACTGAGCCCACCCTTGAGAGAAAGGTGCAACTCCACATACCCAAAGGATGGGCGGTAGGAAGCAGGGCCCTTGAGGCAGAGAGGACATTTACCCTGCGGAGAGGGTCACCAGGGAAGCAGCCAGGTGCTGGCCATTAGCATTTGGCAGCCAGACACCACTTTGTAATGGCTTGCGAGCAAAGGAACTTACTTAGAAGTCCACAGCAGAAGGATATGTAGGGGCTTATTTCTCAGGTCATAAGGGATACCCCTTAAAATTTACAAAAAATGACTGAAGGGGAAATGGTACTTTGCTTCCAAGGTAAAGAATATGGAATGAGAGTGAGGCCTTAGCAAAATTCAGATGTTTGTGTTGATGTTACTTCATTTAAATACAGACCAAGGAGAATTGAAGATATTTTATTCATTCATGGCTTAATATTTCAGCAGACCTTATTCTGTTTAGGTAACCAATCTTAAGGAGTCCAAGAGTCATCCTTATATAATATTTTACAACACTAAAGAAATGTATTCTTAGTAGTTGGTGATACTATCCCATTCATATTAGTATAAGAACAAATAAGTAGTTGTGATTGTCAAACTTCTGAGTTTTTTTTTCTCAGCCAGCAAGCTGACAACATTAGATAAGCGATGCCAGACCTGACAATTATTTTATCTTTGAAAAATTTTGTAAACAGAGTCAGAGCCCTTATTTTTAAAAAATATTATTTTGTAGAAACTAAATTAAGAAGAGATTATTAGTAGAGGAACAAGAAGGAACAGAAGAGTATCAAGAAGGTAAAATAACTTATATCCAACCAGGGTACTTTTAAGAGTAAAAGGAGAAGCTATGAATAATTTATACTTGTATAAACCAGGACTGTATTAAGCAAATTGGGATTTAAGGTTCCTTTAAGAAGGAGCAGGAGTAGCAGAGTAAACTTTAAATCTTTTCTAGATATTTTCAGAAAATAGAAATGTATTTGTTATAGGTACAGAGATGCACTGTGCAGATGAGATCCGCCTTAAGAAAGCTGCCTTGTAATCAGAAGTAGTGTCAATAGGCAGACTTTACTGCCAGGCCCTGCAGATGCAGAGCATGCCTTGTCCAAGATCATGCCCTTCCTGAGGCGGCTCTGGCCCTTTCAATCCAACACAGGACAACTCCCTCAGGCCATTTCGCTCCAGCACTCCCAATGGGTTGACTTCTCTCTGCCCAGTCCTGTTTCCATTCCCGCAAGTGTTGATCTCAGGAGTATGTCCCAAGTGCCCTGGTACCTGGGAGTGGTTACAGTAGGCAGGCTTCATTGTTGGGCCTTGCAGATAGAGTACTGCCTTACATCTTACATACTGCACTCCATCTCAGAGTGTGCTTCCCACAATCCCAACCAGCGACAGTGCTTGACATTGGCATGGTAAATAGAACTGTAATAGGCCATGTGCAAAGTGGATTTAACCACAGACTCCAGAACACACACACAGACTGCTTGGTTAGAAGATGGCCCCACCACTTACTAGCTATATGGCTGTGGGCAAGTTACTTAGTCTTAATTTCTTTTTCTATAAAATGTATATTAAGATAGAACCTACCTCAAAAGGTTGCTGTGAGATTTAAATGAACTGGTACCTACAAAACAGGTAGATCAGTGATTAGAACATAGAAAATTCTCAGTTAATTAAGTCTTTGCTGCTATGATTAGTATCAGTGACATTATTTTTAGTCTGTCAGCCAGAACTGGAAATAATCCAGCATCTTCAGGGCATACAAAAGCCGTAACAACTTTGGATTGACTGAGTTCCCTAGGACGGAGCCCTTTCTCACATTTCAGTGCAGTGTGGGCTTCCTTACCAAGACACAGGTTCTCAGTGACTTGACTCTTCCATTACCCAGTGCTGGAATCTGGGTAATTTCAATGATCTTTATATAATATTCTTATTTCAATGATGAAATTCCCTGCCTGCCACCCAAATTTACACAAACTCTAGATTTCTGCTTGCTGTATCCCAATATTAATTCCTACAACCAGGTCCCTGATAGTTGCTCCTGGACCTCCTCAATATTCCATTATCTATTTACCTGAACCTCCAACCATCATCTGGGTGAGCAGGTCTCTGAGACTCCCCTCAGTTTGATCTTTTGCCAACAGCATGCTCATCCTGCCTTTCCTTTCTCTCTAGATCAATTTCCCAAGTTGGAACCCAGCTTTAATTCCCACCCAAACAATCATCTCCCATGTTTTCTCCTAGGTTTACATACCCAACCCTTTCAAGCTGCAGAGACCTCAGTTCCCTTGTTCTATAATCTGGCCTCTGCTGTTGCGACCAACATTTCAGTCCCAATCATTGTGATAAAAAGGAAATCTTTCATGGGAGCTAGCCACAAGTGACACAGGGATGTTGTAAATGTGCCTCCATAATATTATACCAACCACAGTGAACGTCAAGAGACTGATGAGGGTTTAACAAATATCTCCCCAAGTGACCTACACTGGAGTGCTCAGCACATCACTTGCTATTGAAGTGAAAATCTAGCTTGTAATAGCAGTAACTGCTTCTACAGTTAGAAAATGAATATTTCTTTCTGAGATATAATTCATTCATTCTGAAAAAAGGAACTATTTGTGAGGGAAGAAAGAATATTTATTTATTTATTTATTATTGTTTTATTATTGTGTTGTAACAATTATTATTTTTTATTTTTTAATTTTTTAATTATATTTTAAGTTCTAGGGTACATGTGCACAATGTACAGGTTTGTTACATATGTATACATGTGCCATGGTGGTGTGCTGCACCCATTAACTCGTCATTTACATTAGGTATATCTCCTAATGCTGTCCCTCCCCCGTCCCCACAATAGGACCTGGTGTGTGATGTTCCCCTTCCTGTGTACAAGTGATCTCATTGTTCACTTCCCACCTATGAGTGAGAACATGCGGTATTTGGTTTTCTGTTCTTGCAATAGTTTACTGAGAAGGATGGTTTCCAGCTGCATCCATGTCCATACAAAGGACATGAACTCATCCTTTTTTATGACTGCATAGTATTCCATGGTGTAGATGTGCCACATTTTCTTAATCCAGTCTGTCACTGATGGACATTTGGGTTGATTCCAAGTCTTTGCTATTGTGAATAGTGCCGCAATAAACTTACATGTGCATGTGTCTTTATAGCAGCATGACTTATAATCCTTTCGGTATATCCCCAGTAATGGGATGGCTGGGTCAAATGGTATTTCTAGTTCTAGATCCTTGAGGAATTGCCACACTGTTTTCCACAATGGTTGAACTAGTTTACAGTCCCACCAACAGTGTAAAAGTGTTCCTATTTCTCTACAACCTCTCCAGCATCTGTTGTTTCCATATTTTTTAATGATTGCCATTCTAACTGGTGTGAGATGGTATCTCATTGTGGTTTTGATTTGCATTTCTCTGATGGTGAGTGATGATGAACATTTCTTCACATGTCTGTTGGCTGTATGAATGTCTTCTTTTGAGAAGTGTCTATTCATATCCTTTGCCCACTTTTTGATGGGGTTGTTTTTTTCTTGTAAATTTGATTGAGTTCTTTATAGGTTCTGGATATTAGCCCTTTGTCAGATGAATAGATTGCGAAAATTTTCTCTCATTCTGTGGGTTGCCTATTCACTCTGATAGCAGTTTCTTTTACTGTGCAGAAGCTCTTTAGTTTAATTAGATCCCATTTGTCAATTTTGGCTTTTGTTGCCGTTGCTTTTGGTGTTTTAGACATGAAGTCTTTGCCCATGCCTATGTCCTGAATGGTATTCCCTAGGTTTTCTTCTAGGGTTTTTATGGTTTTACGTCTAACATTTAAGTCTCTAATCAATCTTGAATTAATTTTCATATAAGGAGTAAGGAAAGGATCCAGTTTCAGCTTTCTACTTATGGCTAGCCAATTTTCCCAGCAGCATTTATTAAATAGAGAATCCTTTCCCCATTTCTTG
>NW_016805896.1:505306-553304 GCF_001698545.2 Rhinopithecus bieti
CAGACGGGGCATTTACATCTGCTGAGGTTTCTGCTGCTTTTTGTTTAGCTGTGACCTGTCCCCAAAGGAGGAGTCTACAGAGGCAAGCCCGCCTCCTTGAGCTGTGGTGGGCTCCACCCAATTCGAGGTTCTCAGTGGCTTTGTTTACCTACTTAAGCCTCAGCAATGGTTGGCGCCACTCCCCCAGCCTCACTGCCACCTTGCAGTTAGATCTCAGACTGCTGTGCTAGCAATGAGGGAGGCTCCGTGGGTGTGGGACCCTCTGGACCAGGTGTGGGATATAATCTCCTGGTGTGCCGTTTGCTAAGACCCTTGGTAAAGCACAATATTAGCGTGGGAGTTACCCTATTTTCCAGGTGTTGTGTGTCTCAATTTCCTTTGGCTAGGAAAAGGAATTCCCTTCCCTCTTGCGCTTCCCAGGTGAGGCAATGCTTCGCCCTGCTTTAACTCTCGCTGGTCGGACTTCACCCGTGGACCAGTGCCAACTCTCTAACTTGACCCAGTGAGATGAACCTGGTACGTCAGTTGAAAATACAGAAATCACCCGTCTTCTGTGCCACTCAGGCTGGGAGCTGGAGGCTGCAGCTGTTCCCATTTGACCATCTTGGGCGCACCCCCAGAAAGAATATTTTGTATTGACTTTTGTCTTTAAATAAGGCAGGAAGAGTGAAGCTAAATTGTCTGCAGAATCCCCTGCTCCAACATATTGACCAATTTATTTTTATTAATCAGTAAATTTTTTACTTATAACTAATTTAAACTTTTAAACAAAATTTGTTTTTATAAAACAATCATTTTTTATTGCTAAAGAAGAACATTTAGAAGAAAGCACTTTTAGTCATATGCTAATTTTTATGATAGGCTGTTTGCCCTGATGTTTTAAAATGCATCATGAATATAATAAATCTTAATAATTCAAATTGCCATACCTCTTATAATTTCACGTGTCTCTCCTTCAATTATTTTGATAAATAAAACAACTAAACATCATGTTCTGATGTTGATTTAAACTGTTTTGGGGGAAAAAGTATCAAAACTAATCCCTGCTTTAAACCAGACTGTGTGAACCTTCTACAATGAAGCTTCTGGTCACTATAGAGTGTGCAGCCTGTAGTGAAGTCATTTCAATAAACAAGGAGGCACTTCAGGTTAACATTTGAATTGTGACTTCAAGGGGATGGCAGGAAATTGTTTGATTTAGATCATATATATCAAAAATAATATATAGTCAAGACTTAAATACTTTGAAGTCCCGATTACCCATGACACAGATTAAAATCATTTTACAACTTCGACTATTCCTTTGCTGGTAGAAATCTACCATGGAGGTGCTGAGTTGTTAGACAATGAAGCTATAGATTCATCTGTCTTTTAGTTTTCTACTCATGCTGCTGGTGTGCATTTTCAGGCTTTCCTAAAAGCATCTCTGCCCTGTCTATCAGCTTTCCCTCAGGAGAGCAGTTAGCACTGTGGGAGACTAAGCACTCCTCACTGGTCCTAGAATACAGGCAACTACTGATGTTTAAAGATTCCAATGTTGACACAACCTATTATGATCCTGAATGTGGTTTCTAACATGTCCGTATTTCACCAGCACACTACATTTCCACTGTAACTATTTTATCCCTAATCATAGACAGATAGGTCCCTAAAGAAAACCATTCTTTTAAAGACAGAGGATCCTAGCTCACTGTACTCCGCTGACATTTGAGGGAGATTCAGATACTTCCACAAGAGTGTTTAACTCCCACCCACCAAATCCTGTTTTGACATGCATAGTTTATCAATTATACTGGTTTTCTTTTCTTTCAACCACTGTACAAATTACCCTTAAGAATTGATGCTAGAAAACGTGTTCACAACCAAAATAAGAAAAATCTGCACTGAAAGTTTTACCAATCGTTCTTCAAATGATTCCAAATTTCCAAATTATTATGAATTTTGCAGCTGGAGAAAAAATATTCATAGCATATTTTGGGTCAACTCAGTTCAGATAAAAGAATGCAGAGTAAAGTTAATTCCACTACCTTTAATTCACAAATACTCAATAGACTCTCTTGCCTCTTATATCCTTGCATTTGGCACTATCCCAGAGCTCTGAGGTAATATGAAAACATCATTGGATACACATTTTTTTCTTTTTCAAATTTTATTTTTGATTCAGGGCATACATGTGCAAGCTTAATACTTCGGTATATTGCCTGATGCTGATGTTTGGGTTCCAAATGAATCTATCACCCAGGTACTGAGCATTGTAACCAACAGTTTTTCAACCCTTGGCCCCCTTCTACCCTCTGCTCTCTAGTAGTCCCCAGTGTCTATTGTTGCCATTGTAATGTCCATGACTACCCAGTATTTAGCATCCACTTATAAGTAAGAACATATGATATTTGGTTTTCTGTTCCTGCATTAATTTGCTTAGGAATGCAGCCTCCAGTTCCATTCATGTTGCTGCAAAGGGCACGATTTTGTTCTTTTTTGTGGCTGCATTAGTATTCCACAGTGTATTTGTACCACATTTTTTAAATTCAATCTACCACTCATAGACATCCAGGTTGATGCTATGTCTTTGCTATTGTGAATAGTGCCGCGATGAATATGAGAATGCCCATGTCTTTTCGGTAGAACAATTTGATTTCTTTTGGATATATACCTAGTAATGAGATTGCTGGGTTAAATGGTAGGCCTGCTTTTAAGTTCTTTGAGATATCTCCAAACTGCTTTCCACAGGGGCTGAACTAATTTACATTACCACCGACAATGTGTAGTGTCTCCTTTTCTCCACAGCCTCACCAACATCTGTTGTTTTTTTTTTTACTTTTTAATAATAGCCATTCTGAGTGTAGGAGATGGTGTCTCACTGTGGTTTTGACTACTTGCATCTCTCTGATGATTAGTGATGATGAACATTTTTTCTTATGTTTCTTGGCCACTTGTATGTCTTCTCTTGAGAAATGTCTGTGTCCTTTACCCCCTTTTTATTGGTGTTTTGTTCTTGTTGATTTATTTAAGTTCCTTATAGATTTTGGATATTAGTCTTTTGTCAGATGCGTAGATTAAGAATATTTTCTCCCATTCTGTAGGTTTTCTTTGTACTTGATAGTTTATTTTGCTGTGCAGAAGCTCTTTAGTTTAATTAGGTCTCAATTGTCAATTTTTGTTTTTGTTGCAATTGCTTTTGAGGACTTAGTCATAAATTCTTTTCCAGGGCTCATATCCAGAATGGTGTTTCCTAGGTTTATTCTTCTAGGATTCTTAAAGTTTGAGGTGTTACATTTAAACTTTTAATCCATCTTGAGTTAATTTTTGTATATGGTGAAAGGTAAGGGTCCAGTTTTGTTCTTCTGTGTATGGCTAGGCTAGCCAGGTATTCTAGCACTATTTATTGAATAGAGAGTCCTTTCTCCATTGCTTATTTTTGTCTCTTTTGTCAAAGATTAGATGGCTGTAAGTGTGTGACTTTATTTCTCAGTTTTCCATTCTGTTCCATTTTCTCTGTTTCATTACTTAGGAGAATGGGGCTTCTGTCCCCTGACTACATTTGACATCCAAGAAAAAGACTCTAAGTGCCCTAGTTTGTGCCATGCTATCACTCCTGTGACCAAGAGGATAGAATAAAATAATTTTTTGAGGTGGAAGGAAATGAAGCTCCTCAAAAGAAAAGAGAAACTGTCACCTGACAGAAGGAAAAAGTAACAGCTGCCCACTTTGGAAAACACCACGGTCTTCAACTTTGACTTTCAGCAAGTTACTGCTTATTTCAATGCCTAGAATACATTGCTTATAATTACTATTTCAGATATCATTGAAACTGAAACCTTTTATTCCTGACCATGCTCTATTCAGATGTCCCAAGTCTTGACCCCCAAAAGTCTGACATCCTTATCCACACCAACCCAGACCGGGTCCCTTTGAACTAAAAGCAGACAATGACACTCTTGGCTCACTCTTTAACAGAGAGCTCAATTAAATAAGAGAGGTAGTTCCCTTATTGGGTTCACTTATCATTGATATTGAAATAATGTTGAGAAATACAATAGTTTTCCCTAAGGACTTCAGGATTTTCAATTATAAGCCAAATATATGCCTAGTCCGTAACCTTGACATGGTTCTTGTATTCTCCAGTGTGATTCCAAGAATTAGGGATAGACTGGTAAGGGCAAGAGAAAGACCAAAAAAAAAAAAAAAAAAGACAAAGTTTTCATTAAAATATACAATTACTGTAAATGTCAGATGAGCTGCCTATAACACAAAGAGAATGACACAAGGCTAAGATAGATTTAAGTCCTTTCCATTTTAAAAGCGGTGAGTCATTGGCCATTATTCCACATGGTGGCCTAATAATACTGGAGAGATTTATAAGAAAAATTAAAAAGTAATCCAGACTGTGCACCAGAGGCACGATTCATTGGTCATATCCTGCTAATTGGTCTTTTTATTAGCTTCCCAGATGAATACCATTCTGGCAACAGCAAAAAAAAAAAAAAAAAAGATTCCCAAGGTTATAGCCCATTTCATTTCTAAAATAGTCAAATTCCTACTAAGATGATAAATCAGTGTTTCAAAAGAAATGACTCATTCACTGTCGGGCAGGTGAATCATTGCTGGATTAAGAGTTCCTAATAATATTATAGATGTAATAATGTATTATAGCTCTTTTAAATAGTAGGTCAAGAATTATGAACCTTGCCTTAATCCATATTGCTTTAAAAAGCTTATTATAACTAAGCACATAAAATTAAATACATTTTCCAGGAGTTGATAAAGAGAATGTATTATTAAATTTGGTGCCAGAAGTATGGCTATAATGGTAACTAAAAACGGAACAGAACAAATAAACAAAACCTATCAGGATCAATAACCACTCAAAAGGAAAAAAAAGGAGTTTGAATTATAATACTCTCAAATCAACGGCCCTCATCAGTTTAAATTTTTTTCAATAATCCAGAAAATCAGTTATTGACACCTGACAAATAGGGAGTGAACTACATAAAAATCACATTAAAATCCATACCATTTACCTTTGATGCCATACACAAAATAGAGCAAAATAATATAGATCTATTTTACTCAATGTGATGAAGTGAATTCAACTTTTAAAATGCAATGATTCTCTCAAACAATTGTTTTTTTTTTCTCATTGATGAATTGGTGGATTTATTACTGGGTTGTTAGATTTGGTGGCGATAATCTGAGCCAACCTTGAAATGTTAGTCTGTCCAGGGTCTGCTCATCAGTGGCTCTCTCTATCATGGTTGATTATGTTTTTCATCAGCCAGTGATTTCACTTACCAAAATGAGGTCAATAGCTATGCCAGCTCACTCCACTTCCTTTTAAATAGCTCAGATGTTTTATGAACCAAGAAAATAGAAGCTTCTATGAGATTAAATCAAACCAAGGTTCAAGGCTCATGGTGCAGAGAAACAGATTTCAGTGAATATTGGGAAGAACTGAAAAGTGAAGAGTTTTGTTTCCATCTCAGGGGGACAGCTGAGAGATTGTTTTACTGCAGGTGATATGTCTGCATGTTACTTACTCATCACACCTGCCAACCTTGAAAGGGTCTCTTTGTCATTACTTATAACTGCCAATTTACAAGATGGCCCAAAAGGGAATGAAAGAACCAACTGGAACAAATAGAGGTTTTACCACAGCTGCTGTCTGCCTGCTCTAGTCAGCACAAGTAGTGAATCGTAAATAGGAAGGAGCAACCCAAATACTTTTCCTTTGGGGTCACTAGTCACCACAGGCCTGCGTGATGGGCCCTGGCCTCAGCAGCTGACATTCGTGGAATGCTGTGGACCAGGTGTTCAGGTTCATAGCTGAAAGGGCTTGATTTGGTCACATAAAGACTTTCTATATTAACTGGTTCAGGAGATACCTAAAATTTTTCCTAGTAACGTTACCTTGGGTTCATATTCCAAGGAGGATGCAACCAATTAAGCAGAAGCATCAGTAAAAAGACTCAGTGCAGCAATAGGGGACCCACCCAAGGAAAACCATGACAGTCAGATTAAATGGAAATGAGATCTGCTGAAATTGAAAAAAATAAAAAAGACTTTGGACTGCCTACAACATTTCTGCTGTGCTGTTGATCGCCCTCTGGTCATGCTCGTGTGTTTAGGCATTTCAGGCTAGAGACTGTTCTGGGCACATTATAGGCTCCTTTGTTCACCCTGATCTTACTTTGATTTGACCTTTTAGTTAAATTGGCATTTTGAAGGTGTTTAGAAACTATGCCTTAGGGAAGGAGCTTGCAATGGTGAGCAGAGAGAGTACTGATGCAAACGATCACAATTTATAACCATTTTGGTTGCCTGTTGACAGTGGAAGTTCATGAGACGGTGTTTTGAATTTATTTCTGGGGACTATGTCAACCCCCTAAGGTGGCTGCAGGTTAAAATTTCATTTGGATGTGGCTTTAAAACATAATAGAATGGCCTAGGGAGCTTTTAAAGGTACCCATGCCTGGGCCTCACCCTTGGGCATTCTGATTTAATTGGACTCGAATAGAGCCCAATTATCAGAGTTTTTAAAAAGCTCCACTAATATTTCTGACATGCAGCCATGGCATAGAAGTCCTGCTTTATTTCAAGAAAAGCAGGAGAAAAGCCATATACAGAGACATGGTGAGCTCTGTTCTATGAAGGCATGTCTGCTGCTTTCCTAATGGCACTGACTCTGTCATTTGATGAGACGCCTCAGCTTCAGAGATGCTTGCTTCTGTGTTTCTTCACCAGCTGTTTCATGTATCAGAAACATTTGCACAAAATTATTCAGGTTGGGATCTTATTACCTTCCTCCTCCTTCAATAGTCATGATATATATGTAGTGCCTGGCATGCATGTGGCATGTATACCAGTTAATATCTTAAAATAATTGTGGTATCTGGCAAAACTTGATTTTAAGGAACTCCTGCTGAAAGAATGCCACAGTGATCATTATAACACTAATGGCCTTTCAAAAGTATAAATCTTCTTTAATTTGGCCTTAAATTTTCTTTTAAGTTGGCATTAAAGAGATCCTTCTGTATCTAAAATTTGATATTCAACCACAGTAAGGAAGGCTACAGTTTTTAAATTGACACAATTTCTTTGATAAAGTAAAGGCTGTCAAAATTATATGTAGAAGCCCTAAGGCAGGAGGAAAGATACTTTCCATCTTGGTGGTAAATAAAGTTCTTGACAGTTAGTGTCTGAGTGAAGGAGGAGAGTGGTCCAGCTGGCACTCTCCTGATAGTCATTCTTTGGTATGATGGAAGGAGGTTTAAGGAAGGGGGACATAATTAGGTTTCATCAAAATATCATGACAGAATCCTCTCCTCTGTGGGACTAGCCTTATGGAAAAGATTATCATACCCAATGTCATTCTATAAATCGGTTGCGCTATGCAGTCTATGATAAAAAATGTTTGACATTCCATAAAGCCTAAATGAAGAAAGCACAGCACATGAATTATGATTTAAGTGGGAAAGCAACCTCATGGGAAGACAGCAGTTTAGTCCATGACAAGAAATTTGGGCTTTGCAATTCCTCTGTGTTCCAAGTTTCAATGGGCTGATAAATAAGAAGTGGTGAATGATTGACTTTGTTGCAGGGTATACAACATTGTGTGAGAATTAGAATGGATATTGGATATTGGCTCATTAGTCCCAAAAATGTATTTGGCTTTTAATTTTGTAGAGCAAGCACAAAACTTGGCATTAGGAGTCTGGGTTCTAACCCCAGATTTTCAAGTAACTAATGGTGAACAACGAAATATCTCTGGATCTTTTTAAAAAATCACCTGTAAACAATAGAATTCTATTCACTCATTTGTTGGTTTATTCAAGAACTATTCCTGGTTGCCTATTATGTGCTTAAGCACCTTGCTAGGCACTGAGGATACAGAGGTGCAAACATGGGCCTTGTTCACAGTTTATAGCCCAGACAACTAAGTAAATATTGATTGTTCAGTGCTGTCAATACAATAGTAGAAACATAGAAAATAAGCAAGAAAGTAACTAACTTGGTTGGGGAAGGAAGGTGAGAATCTCAGTGTAGAATTAAAGAACAAGAACTTCTTGAGCAAGGTCATGAACATAGAGATCCACATTAGTTTAACATTCTGTGATCTTAAAATTGTAAATAAATAGTTTAATAATAAATGGATTTATATGGGCCAATTGCTGTCTCTTCTGTGTATAAGTTGCAAGAGTTTGTCCATCAGTTCTGTAGACCTGTGAATCCTTTAGAGCACTGGCAGCATCATAGAATAATATCTATTATGCATTTTATCACTCTTCCATAGTGCTGTACCAGGCCCCATCCTAGAAAGCATCATGGTGCCACAGTCCCTCAATTCAATCATTATGGATGTCTACCATATGCTTGACTTTGTACCACACACTGGGAAGATGAGAAAGAGCAAGACATGATTCTGCTTTTAATGAGTTTTTAGGCAGCTAAAGAAAAAGATTTACAAATGAAAGCATCATAGAGTAATGAACACTGTAACAGAGATAGGTAAAAGAAGCTGTGGAAACACACAAAAATAGGGTGCTTAGTTTTGACTGGGAGTAGAGATGTTCGAAGAATAATAACACCATTGTTCATGTATTGAGCTCTTATATCATGCTGCCATTTTCCATGATCGTCTCATTTAATTCTTATTATAATTATGTAAGGTAAACATTATTACCCCTTCTAACAGATGAAAAGAAAAACTGAGGCCTAGAGAGGTTAGTAATCTAACCCCAAATCAGTTATTTTTTAATAAAGTGAGTTTCATATGCAACTCTGCCTGCGGCCAGAACCCTCATGTGTTAGCCGTAATTTGACATTCCTTCCCAAAAGGAAACTTTCCTAAGGAAGTGGTTGTATTAATTTCCTAGGCTGCCATAATACATTACCACAAACTGAATGGCTTAAAACAACAGAAATTTATTCTCTTACAGCTCTGGAAGCTGTAAGTTTAAAAACAAGTGTCAAATAAAGAGAATTAAAAATAAAAACCATATGATCATTGTTTGGACGAACGGAGGCAAGATGGTGCACTTCCTGGTTCTTCATCACCAACTTTTCCCACGCGCGAAAATGCAACTGGTGCCAGGGAAGGTGCAGACCAACTGGTGCGCCAGGTGACGTCAATCCGAAGAGACTAAGATTTACCTGGTCGCACCTGTGGAACGCCCCCCCGACACGCCCATGCCCCGCCTATTGCCCTCCCACTCCTAGAAAAGCCTCTCCGGACAGACGCCACGCACGGACTTCCCAGCCCCACTCCTGTGGGGATGTCGAGACTGTATCAGGAACCCTGCCTGAGAGCCCCACCGGGGGACTCTGTTGGCCTCCTTTGCTGGAGGCTGACAGACCTCTCCCTACCCACCTCCTTCTCTGAAGCTAGGTGACCAAAAATAAATTTGCAGTTTTGCTCCTACCCTTGCCTACTCGCTGGTTCTTTTGTGCCCTCTCTGCTGGTCTTAGAAAAAAACAAATCAATCATCTCAATAAAATCCAATATTCCTTCAAGATAAAAACTCTCAACAAACTAGGCATCAAAGGAACATAACTCAAAATAATAAAAGCCATCTATGACAAACTCACAGCCAACCTCATACTGAATGAGCAAAAACTAGAATTATTTTGTTTGAGAACTGAAACAATCAAGGATGCCCACTCCTACCACTCCTATTCAATATATACTGGAAGTCCTAGTCAGAGTAATCAGATAAGAGAAAGAAATAAAATGCATCCAAATAGGAAGTCAAATTATCTCTCTTCACTGGCAATATAATTTTATACCTATAAAACCCTAAAGAGTTCACCAAAAGATTCCTAGACCTGATGGATGATTCCAGCAATGTCTCAGGATACAAAATCAACATACAAAAAATCAGTAGCACTTCCATACACCAATAATATTCAAACTGGGAGCCAAATTAAGAACACAATCTCTTCTCAATAGCCACACACAGAAAATATACGTAGAAATACATCTAACCAAGGAGGTGAAATCTCTACAAGCAGAACTACAAAACACTGTTTAAAGAAATCATAGATAACACAAACAAATGGAAAATTATCCTATGCTCATAGATTAAAAGGATCAATATCATTAAAATGGTCATATGGCCCAAAGCTATCTATAGATTCAATGCTATTCCTATCAAATTATCAATGTCATTTTCACAGAATTAGGAAAACTATTTTAAAATTCATATGGAATCCAAAAAGAGCCAAGACAATCTTAAGCAAAAAGAACAAAGCAGGAGGCATTACATTACACAAGTTAAAATTACACTACAAGGCTATAGTAACCCAAACAGCATGTTACGGGTACAAAAATAGACACATAGACCAGTGGAACAGAATAGAGATCCCTGAAATAAAGCCACACACCTACAACCAACTGATCTTTGACAAAGTCAACAAAAATAAACACTGAGGAAAGGATACTCTTTCAATAAATGGTGCTGGGAAAACTGACTATATGTGGAGGAATGAAACTGGACCCCTAGTTCTCATTATGTACAAAAATTACTCAAGATGGATTGAAAACTTAAATGTAAGACCTCAAACTGTAAACATCCTAGAAAAAAACCTAGAAAATATCCTTTTCAATATTGACCTAGGCAAAGAACTTATGATTAAGTCCTCAAAAGGAAATGCAACAAAAATAAAAATTGATGGTTGGGACCTCATTAAACAAAAGAGCTCTGCACAGCAAAATAAACTATCAGTAGAGTAAACAGAATACCTGCAGAGTGGGAGAAAATGTTATCAAACTATGCATCCAACAAAGGATAATATTCAGAATCTATAAGGAACTTAAATCAACAATAAAAAAAACAAATAACCCCATTATAAAGTGGGCCAAGGACGTAAAAAGACACTTCTCAATAGAAGACATACCCTGCACATGTATCCTGGAACTTAAATTCAGTTAGTAACAACAACAAAAAAGACAAACATCCAACAAACATATGAAAAAATGCTCATCATCAGAGAAATGCAAATCAAAACCCCAGTGAGATACAATCTCACACCGGTAAGAATGGTGATTATTAAAAAGCCAAAAAATAACAGACATTGGCGAGTCTGTGCAGAAATACACTCTTTGTGGGAAAGCAAATTTTAGTTCAGCCCCTGTGGAAAGCAGTTTGGAGATATCTCAAAGAACTAAAAGTAGAATTACCATTCAATCCAGCAATCCCATTACTAGGCATATACTCAGGCAAATAAATTGTTCTACCAAAAAGTCATCTGCACTCATATGTTATAGCAGAGCTATTCACAATAGCAAAGACATGGAATCAATCCAGGTGCCCATCAGTGATGGACTGGATAAAGAAAATGACACACACACACACCATGAAATACTATGCAGCCGTAAGAAATGAACAAACAAAATCATGCCCTTTGCAGCCACATGGATGCAGCGGGAGGCCGTTATTCTAAGCAGAATTAGAATTAACACAGAAACAGAAAACTAAATACCGTGGTTTTTTTTCCCCCTTATAAGTGGACACTAAACCCTGGGTACAAATGGACATAAAGATGGGATCAATAAATATTGGAGATTCCGAAAGGATAAGGAGGGAGAGGGACCAGAGTTGAACATTACCTATTGGGTACTATGTTCACTACCTCGGTAATGAGATCATGAGAAGCTCAAACCTCAGCATCATGCAATATAGCCATGTAACAAACGTACACATGTATCTGCTGAATCTGAAATGTAAAATAATAACAATAATAATAATAATAAAATAAAGTCAAGGTGTTGGCAAATCCATGCTTTCTTTGCAAGCTCTAGGGGAGAATCCTGTTTTGCCTCTTCCAGCTTTTGGTCCCTGTAGGTGTTTCTTGGCTTGTGGCAGCATAATACCAATCTCTGCCTCCTTTTTCACATGGCCTTCTCCCTTGTGTCTCAGTCTCTTCTCCTTTCTGTCTCTTATAAGAACACTGGTAATTAGATGTAGGGCCCACCATAATACAGAATGATCTCATCTCAAGATCTTTACCTTACTGATATCTGCAAATACTTATTTTTTTTCAAATAAGGATCCATCCACAGGTACCAGATTTTTGGAGGACTACAAATCAACCCACTAGAATGGTACTTTAGTGGGGTTTTCAGGACAGGTTGAAGGTAGTCAGAATGGGAGAGACAGCATAGGTAACAATTGGTTCAAAGACCAGACATGTAAGAATATGCCGTATGAAACAAATCCTGCATGATCTCACTCATATGTGGAATCTAAAAAAGTTGATTTTCTAGAAGGAGAGAGTAGAAGAGTGGTGACAGAGGCTGGGAAGGGTAGCAGGAAGAGGAGGCATGGGAGACGTTGGTCAACAGACACAAAGTTACAGTTATACAAGAAGAATAAATTCTGGTATTCTATTACACAGTAGGATTGCTATAGCAAATAACAATGTAGTGTATATTTCAAGATAGCTAAAAGATAAGATTTTGAATGTTGTCACCACAAATAAACTAGCTTAAAACGATGAATGTGATACTTACCCCAATTTGAGCCTTATAAAATGTATGCATTCATTAAAATATCACACTGTTCCCTGTAAATACGTACAATTATCACGTGTCTGCTATAAATAAAACGTTTTAAAAGAGACAATGCCATCCTAGGAAACTACATGTACTTTGTTATAATGGGAATGCTAATACAAAAATAAACAACAAACAATATGCTGAGAAATGAGGTTCAAAAACTAGATGGTAACAGGATAATAGAGAGTCTTGCCCACTAAGCTAAGTGGTTAGGCTATATTCAAACTTGAGAGTCATTCAAAAATCTTTATGTAAGGAAAATATAATTAATTATGCATATGATAAAAGTCACTCTAATGCCAGTGGAGGAAGCAGTATAGAATGTGAGTCTGTGGGCAGGGAAATTCATTAGGAGGCATTTGATAAAACCCAGATGAATGAGAATGGATCAAAAACCATTAAAAGGGAAAGGAATTATGAAATCAAGTGATTATAAGTGATAGATTTGATCAGATTTGATAATCAACTGGACACATCGAACTAAAGACAAAAAAGCTGAAAATGAGTTGGAGGTTTTAACATGGACCACTGGGTTGACAGTGCCGTTCACCATAAAAGAAAACCAAGAACAGGTGCAGTGACATGAGGAAGGAGAACTAATTTTGCTGTAGACCTGTTGACCTTTAGGACCTTAAAGATATATAAATGGACTAGACAGTTGAATGTAGAGAGCTGCTGGTTAGTTTTGTGTAATGCAATTCTGCTACTTCCTCTAGAATGTGACTCTTCACAGAACCCATGTTTTATTCATATTTACATTCCTAACAGCACACCTGGTGATGGCGACAGGAGGCAGAGAAATTCTAGACAGATGGGGCAGATCCCTGGCAAAACCCCACCTTCGAGCTAAAAAGCCTGAAACCTACAGCCCAAAGTGAGAACTTCCATCCCTATGTGTCTGCTCTCTCCCAATTGGTTCTTTCTAAATATTGTCTTTTTACCAGTTGAATGTTTCCTTTTCCAAAACTACCTATGACCCACCCCACCCCCATCCTGTGCCTGTAAAGACCCCAGACTCAGTTGGCAGAGAGAAGAAGTGATTGGGCTTCGGGAAAAAGTGGTTGGATGCTGGGGAGAGGTGCCTTTGAAACGGTGACTGTATGAGGTAACTTGACTTCAGAAGAGAGAGACAGAGAGGTAGCTTGACTTCAGAGGAGAGTGACCTGCCCTTCCCATCCCCTTTCCAGCTCCCCTCTCCACTGAGAGCTGCTTTCATCACTCAACAAAATTCTCCACATTCACTGTCCTTCAATTCATCCACATGACCTCATTCCACCTGGGTACCAGACAAGAATTCAGGATGCACCGAGTGTGGGTACTGAAAAAGGTTGTCATGCTGGCCCTTTTCCCTAGCTGGCAGAAGGTAGCCACCCCACATGATGAGGCAAAGGGCACTGAACTGGTAACACGCTGCTGTCTGCAGACAGCAGAGCTAAGAGAGCACTGTAACCTGCCCTCTGGGGCCTTGGGGTCACAGGCACCCCACCTGGATGCTGCTGCAGGGCCTGCATGGAGTTTGCTCCTGCCAGCGCCAAAGCGGCCAGTTCCTGCACTCACTCACTCTGGTTCCTGCACTCACTAGCTTGCTTGCTCCCTCCTGCGAGGAATGGAGCCCAGTGGACCTGAGTGAGTGGAGCTTGCTCCTGCTGGTGCCAAAGCAGCCAGTTTCTGCACTTGTTGCCCCAGTTCCTCTGCTCATTCGCTTGCACATTCCCTCCTGTGAGGGGTTGAGCAGGGCAGGCTAAGTAAACGAGGCACTCCTGTTGCAAGTCCCGAGAAGGGGTCAAGAAAATCTTCTGTATCACTGGCTTTGAGTAGGAGTTATAATGTCTGCTGAATTAATTTCAAAGTCATTACTATTAACTTGATGTCAATGAAACTATAATAACTCATATATGATCATGTATTGATTTTTTAAATATGTGTGATGTATTGATATTTTAGATATGTGTGGTGTATTAAGCAGGTTTCTTTCCATGTAGGTCTTTTATTAGAATGTCTCCATTCTGTGAGAAGGAGAAATGACTTTCTAACTGCTGAGTTTAGACGAGGAGCTGGGCCCGCACGGTTTACAAACTCATTCTTTCTGTGAGTGCCTCCCCTGCTGAGGGCACACATCTGCTCTGTTTCTCCTCACCACACAGGGACAGAGCCTGAGAGGGATGTCTGGTGCCACCTGAAACAGACAAGACTGTCTGAGGCTGAGGATCAGAACTTACTGCTTCTGCACCTAAGCCCTGGTCTGAAAGTCCCGTCAATAATAATGCTGAGTTTGTTAGAGTCATCCTCCTGACTCTTGCATAAATTATGGATTCCTAAAATCCCAACAGACATCTTTGTGGGTCTAATTTCTCTCACTAAAACAAAAATGACTCATTCCTTATGCAAATCTTTCAAGAGTTCCTCTTTAAGTAGAAAAGTTTTTTAAATTAATTTTTATTTTATCCATCTGTGGGAGGAAAATTATCTCCGTTTATTTTGTTTTATATGTGTCTAAACAGAACAGTCTTTATTTTACCTAATTTAAAACATTGTTTGAACTACTAAATTAATATATATTTATTATAAAACATTGAAATTATGACCAAATGAAACTGTTTCTTTAAAAGAAATAATCTATAATTCATCAGATGGAAAATGAATAATTTCAATTAATTACAATTTTTTGGTGACTATCCTTCTAATCATTTTGCTTTGCAGACATATATTGTTTGTTTCTTTATGTACAAAAAATGTCATACCATCTGTCTATTTTATGAAAAGTTCTGATGCAATGCAATTCCATGTCACAAGATTTACTTTAATGTCATTTTATATGACTTCATGTTACTTCCTTGTATTGATAAACTAGAGTTTACTTAGTTTTTTACAATTTCTTGCTTTTAGGCATTTAGATTATTTCTATTTTGATACAACTATAAATACTTTTGAAGAACATTCTTGCAGCTTAGTCTTTGTGAATATTTATGCCATTTTCTTATAATACATTCTTAAAATTGAGATTTTTAAGGTATTGAGACATTTTGCCGGAATTTTTATCGACTACATAAACGAACAAGTTCATTGTCATTATTTAAAACATTTGATGATATAGTAGATGTACAGGCATTTCCAGTGGTCCTTGCAGATGCACACGCTACCTATTTCTACCCTGTTCTATGTTCCAGGAGGCTGACGCCTAAAGATCAGGGACTAATTTCCTCGTCTCTGGATTCTGGTGAAGTTTGGCCCAGGGAAGGCAGCAGCAGGATGTTGGAATGCTGGTGGAAAGAGAATGTGTTTATTCTCATGGCCCTCTCTAGGCCAGCATGATTAGGAGTAGCTACAATTATCTTCTGTTGGGTGTCCCTTTTATAAGCTGCAAACCAAAAGTATCTGAGACAGGAATCAATCAACTTAGAAGTTTATTTTGCCAAGTTTAAGGACATGCCCAGAAGAAAAGAACATGGCATCACACTAACAGCCCGTGGTTTGTGCTTTTCTCCAAAGGTGATTCTCAGGGCTTCAATATTTAAAGGGGAAAAGTGGGCTGGAGGGGAAAGAGGGAGGGTATGGTAATCACATGTTGTCAGAGAAAAGGAGCAGCTAGAGGAAAAGTGAATTATGTATTCACCTTGCACTCACTATATCAGCACCCTACATAGATAAGGTGAATATAGAGTAGCTACCTGTGGAGATACTTAAACTTTTATCTGTAGCTATCTGCTTAGGAACAAAAGGAAAGGCAGTTTCTTGCATGACTCAGCTTTCAGTTTCATTTTTTCCTTTTGGCATAGTGAATTGGGGTTTTTATTTTCTTTTCACAAAACCAAAGCTCTCCCAGGATCCTAATAAATACTGCCTTCCCTTGTCCCATCAGGCCAATAATGGTGAGGGTTTTCCATGATTACTATTAGCAGACTGCCTCACCATTCCTAATTAAGGTATTGCCAGTGTTAAAACAGCCCCCTCTTTAAACGCTCTTCATCTGTTTCCTTCCAGGACCTGGACTAAAATATTAGGCTAAGCGCAAATTTGTAAGCATAGGATGATACAGGGTGGTCTATATAAAATGCCTGTGAATAAAAAATAGCAAAGTAAACACTTTCTATCCACTCTTCATCCTGTGATATGCTTGTCTCCGGGATGCTAGCTTTTTTTCTATTAACAGGTTGGTTAGGATCATTAAAAACATCAAGCTACTTTTAAAAGCTTAAAGAAAATTAGTTTTCTCATAAGAAATTAAAATTAAGAGTTTTCAGTATATTGAAACCTTGTCAATTATGAATTTTGCCATTTTATAACATTGAAATAAGTAGCTTATTTTAAGCAAATATTCAAAACATTTATTTTAAGTTATAACAAGATATAGAGGAGCACCAGCCAGAATTTACCTACAATTTTCAGTTACGCTCTTCTCTAGCACATTGCATACAAAGTCTACATATTGAGAGATGTTCCAGACTTTGCAGTCTCTTTAATTTTGTGGCTCCATCTCATATTTTTCTGCTAAGATTTTGCTAAGCTAAAGCGCCTTGTCAATGTCAGTAATCTGTTGCCTTTTTAAAACATAGTCTCCTTTGGTAATCTCTACTCACTGATTCTTCACCCAGGAGCCACTTTCTGGTGTTAACAATCAAGAAACAATGTCACTGAGCATCATCCTGAACCTTCTGCACACTATAGCACAACATGGCTGTGAGTGAGTGATGCCAACTGTATGGTACCTGGCATTGTGCTGAGATGACTGTTACATTAGCTCAGCTTGGCTACTGGACAATATCCCTGCAGGAAGTCTTAAAAACATTTCTCAAGCAGTTCAAGACATATTATTCTATTTTTTTTTCTAAATTTAGTATGTGTTTATTTTAAAAGTCACTAATCTTGCTACTATATTCCAAAAAAGAGTAAAGTCATAACAGAAATGGAGAGCTAGATGTATCATACTTACAAAAAGCCTGTTATGACAACACCTCAAAGCTGTAATGGGTTGGCAAATACACATGTTCTAATATCCTCAGGAATAGATATAAACACGTTTTCCTCAGTGGTAACATACAGATATATAGATATAGATTAGATATAGATGTATAGATTCAGATATAGGTATAGATGGATAGACAAATGTAGGTATTTACTGTCAAGTTGCAGTTCAGAGAATTTGCCATCCTAAAAAACGTTATCTAGTCTATGACTAAAAATAAAAAATTTTGCCAGGCGCAATGATTCACATCTATAATCCCAGCACTCTGGGAGGATGAAATGGGTAGATCACCTGAGGTCAGGAGTTCAAGACCAGCCTGGCGAACATGGTGAGACCTCGTCTCTACCAAAAATACAAAAATTATCTGGGCAATGTGGCACGCTCCTGTAATCCCAGCTACTAGGAAGACTGAGGCAGGAGAATGGCTTGAACCCAGGAGGCAGAGGTTGCAGTGAGCCAAGATTGCATCATCACTCCAGCCTGGGAGACAGAGCGAGACTCCATCTCAGACAGAGAATAAAAATAAACTAAAAGGTTTTTCCCTATTTTGTCTTAAAATTACTTAATTGTTCTAGATAGCCCTGAAAGACTAACAAAAGTGGCGAAATAAGACTGTAATCTCATGGCACTTTGGGAAGCCGAGGCGGGTGGATCACTTGAGGTCAGAAGTTTGAAACCAGCCTCACCAACATGGGGAAACCCCTGTCTCTACTGAAAATACAAAAATTAGCTGGGTGTGGTGATGCACACCTGTAATCCCAGCTACATGGAAGTCTGAGGCAGGAGAATCACTTGAACCTGGGAAGCAGAGGTTGCAGTGAGCTGAGATCCTGCCACTGCACTCCAGCCTGGGTAACAGAGTGAGACTCCATATCAAAAAAAAAAAAAAAAAAAAAAAGGTGGTGAAATAAGATATCATCCATGAGAAGTTGAGGAAGTTAATTATTTGGTATAATTATTAGTTTGATGTTGTTGAGCCTTTATAGTTGTAAGACAATAGACCATGTTAGATATTTAAGAGTTCATATGTAAACTTTAAATTGTGATTTTTTTAAATTGCCAAAATAATATTTTGAATAGTAGTTTTGAACTTACGTTAATTCCAATTTATGTTTCTGCTTGAAACTTCATTGTAGTTCCTGAATATTTTTTAAAACATGTCAGCCTGAGAGAACTAGACATAACTGAAGAGCCCATTGAACAGTTAGCAAATACTTGTACTATGTATCCTTAATAAAGTAGCCCCCTAGATTAATTTTTTGTTCAGTTCAGCTTGAAATGCTACTATACTTGAGTCAAGTTTCAGTGTAGTTATAAAACATTCTAATTCATGGGTGTCAGTTTAGTCTCTGGAGTACTTGAAATGCCAGAAGAGAGCACTGAGAATTAAAATAACAAACAATTAAATATAAAAAGGCTACCGGGTATAATCTCCATTTTCTAGTTCTTCCCAGACCAAATGTATACAAAATTACATGAAAATGAGCTCTACTTATCATCTTCAACAAAACAGTGTTTAACTAGTTTTGTACAATGCCAAGTAGTTTGGAGTGCTATACATAATTAAATGCTGCAGAAGGCTAATTCCTTTGATGACAAAGAGAATTTAAAGTAGAAGGAATTTCAGGCAAAAATATTACCCTTCCCCATGAGCTTTAACCCACTTCCTTTCAACATTAGAAATGGATCACATTCAATAGACATTAGTATTTCAAATACTCTTGAAATTTGCAAGTGCTAGATCATCACCAATGACACGCTATATTCTGTAGGTGAAAATAAAACAAGTAGAAATCTAGAAGAAATTAAAATGGCCTATGATATGTTTTGGTTCTGTGTCCCCACCCAAATCTTATTGCAAATTGTAATCCCCACATGTTGAGAGAGGGATTTGGTGAGAGGTGATTGGATCATGGAGGGGGGTTTTCTCCCATGCTTTTCTCATGATAGTGAGTGAGTTCTCATGAGACCTGATGTTTTAAAAGTATGTGGCAGTTCCTGCCTCTCGCTCTCTCTTTCTGCCACCATGGTAAGAAGTGCTTGCTTCCTTTTTACCTTCTACTATGATTGTAAGTTTTCTGAGGTCTCGCAGTGATACTTCCTGTTAAGCTTGCAAAACTGTGAACCATTACCCAGTCTCAGGTAGTTCTTTATATCAGTGTAAAACTGACTTATACAGAAAATTGGTACCAAGAGAGTGGGGCACTGCTATAAAAATACCTGAAAATGTGGAAGCGACTTTGGAACTGGGTAACAGGCAGAGGTTGGAACAGTTTGGAGGGCTCAGAAGAAGATGGGAAGATGTGGGAAAGTTTGGAACTTCCTAGAGACTTTTTGAATGGTTTTGACCAACATGCTGATAGTGATGTGAACAATGAAGTTCAGGCTGAGGTGGTCTCAGATGGAGATAAGGAAATTATTGGGAACTAGAGCAAAGGTCACCCTTGCTATGCTGTTTGTTTGTTTGTTTGTTTGTCTGTTTGTTTGAGATGGAGTCTTGCTCTTTTGCCCAGGCTGGAGTGAAGTGGCATGATCTTGGCTTGCTGCAACCTCTGCCTTCCAGGTTCACCTGCCTCAGCCTCTCAAGCAGCTAGGATTACAGGCATGCACCACCACAACCAGCCAATTTTTGCATTTTTAGTAGAGACCGAGTTTCACCATGTTGGCCAGACTGGTCTCCAACTCCTGACCTCAGGTGATCCACCCACCTCGGCTTCCCAAAGTCCTGGGATTACAGGCCTGAGCCATCATGCCTGGCCCATCCTCGCTATGCTGTAGCAAAAAGGCTGGTGGCATTTTATCCCTGCCCTAGAGCACTGTGGAACTTTGAACTTGAGAGAGATGATTTAGGGTATATGGTAGAAGAAATTTCTAAGCAGCAAAGGATTCAAGATTTGACCTGGCTGTTTCTCAAAGCATACAGTCACAGGCATTCCAAAGAGATGGCCTGAAATTAAAACTTATATTTACAAGGAAGGTAGCAGAGTATAAAAGTTTGGAAAATTTGGAGCCTGACCATGTCATAAAAAAGAAAACCCCATTTTCTGGGGAGAAAGTCAAGCTACCAGCTGCAGAAATTCGCACAAGTTAAGAGAAGCCAAATGTTAATAGCCAAGACAATGGGGAAAACGTCTCTAGGGCATTTCAGAGATAGTCACAGCATCCCCTCCCATCACAGGCCCAGAGGCCTAGGAGGGAAAAATGGTTTTGTGGGTGGTGCCCAGGGCCCTGCTACTCTGTGCAACCTTAAGACATGCACTCTGTATGTCAGCAACTCCAGCTAAAAGGCCCCAGTGTACAACTCAAGACATTGCTTCAGAGTGTGCAAGCCCCAAGCTGTGGTAGTTGTCATGTGGTGTTGGGCCTGCAGGTGTGCAGAAGGCAAGAGTTGAGCTTTGGGAGCCTCCACTTAGATTTCAGAGAATGTATGAAAATGCCTGGATACTCAGGCAGAAGTCTACTGCAGGGGCGGAGCCTTCATGGAGAACCACTACTAGGGCAATGCAGTGAGGAAATGTGGGATTGGAGAGCCCACACAGAGTTCCCACTGGGGCACTGTTTAGTAGAGCTGTGAAAAGAGGGTCACTGTCCTTCAGACCCTAGATTGGTAAATCCACTGACAGCTTATACCATGCTCCTGGAAAAGCTACAGGCACTCAATGCCAGTTCATGAAAGCATTCATGTGGGAAATGTACCCTGCAGAGCCACAGGGGCAGAGCCCCCCAAGTCTGTGGGAGCCTACCTTTTGCATCAGCATACCCTGGATGTGAGACATGGAGGGAAACAAAATTATTTTGGAGCTTTAAGATTTAATGGCTGCCCTGTAGAGTTTTGGACTTACAGAAGGCCTGTAGCCCCTTTGTTTTGGCCAATTTCTCCCTTTTGGAATGGAGTATTTACCCAAGGTCTCTACTCCCATTATATCTAAAAAATAACTAGCTTGCTTTTTATTTTACAGGCTCTTAGGCAGAATGGATTTGCCTTGTCTCAGATGAGACTTTGGATTTGAAATTTTGGGTTGATGTGGAAATGAGTTAAGACTTTGGGAGACTGTTGGAAAGGTATGATTGTGTTTTTAAATGTGAGAGGGACATGGGATTTGGGAGGGGACAGGGATGGTTGATGTAGTTTGGCTCTGTGTCACCACCCATCTCATCTCGAATTGTAATCCCCGTGTGTCAAGGGAGGGACCTGGTGGAAGGTGATTGGATCACGGGAGCAGTTTCCACCACGCTGTTGTCATGATAGTGAGTGAGTTCTGAAGAAATCTGATGGTTTAACAGGATGTGAAAGTTTTCCCCAACCCCTACCTCTCTCTCTCTCTCTTCTGCTCCTATGGTAAGAGCTGCTTGCCTCCCCTTTGCCTTCTGCCATGATTGTAAGTTTTCTGAGGCCTCCCAGTAATGCTTTCTGTTAAGCCTGTGGAATTGTGAGTCAATTAAACCTCTTTTCTTCATAAATTACCCAGTCTCAGGTAGTTCTTTATAGCAGTGTGAAAACAGATTAATGCAGCCAATTAGCAAGAGTCCAACTCAATTCAATAAATTTTAACTGATATTCTACATACAAGACAAAGATAAAATATAACCTTGACCTTATATTACTTATAACCTAATTAGAAGATAATATAAATTTATAAATAATAATAAAGTTAGAATAAATAAAGACAAAAAAGCAAAATAGAGATAATTACCATGAGACATGCAAAGGAAAGAAAATATCCCTCCTTAAGGAAATCAGAAAACTTCGTGAAAAAAATCACTTTTGAGATGAAAGTTCACAATTAAACATAGGGAAGATAGGAATTTCAGTAGACAGTAAACACATGGACAAAAACAGGAAAAGCTACATTGCACACAGAAAAAATGCTTGTTTCACAGCAGAATAGTTGAATATATGAGATCAATAATTGAATGATTGTGTTGGGTTAAGACTTTCAGATTTCACTCTGTAGGCAATAAAGAGGCATAAAAATTGTATGTGCAGGGAAAGTCTCATAGGTAAAGTTGTGATTCATATCTCAGCAATGAGTAGGAATAATTGGTGTGGGGAGTTATAAGAATTACGAAGATCAGTTAATCAATCTCAGTAGTTTAGGTGAGAGATAATAATGAAACTCAATACTTCAGCCAAGATGGTGGTAACAATTTTTGATGAATTTTGCTGCTCTACCTGAAGTCACCAGATCTAATCCTGTGAAAACAAGTCTTTTGTTACAGCACAGTAGTATGTAGTCAACATGCTGTAATACAGTTAGAAACAGAATCGGGCAAGTTATGTCATCGTAGTTGACTATAATAATATTAAAATAGTAAAGTTCAATTATGTTCAGGAGGCTGACCTCAATGAATCCAGCATCCCTATGCATAGGTGTTTTTGACATCTCTTTTTTATATATGTGTTCTGGATAGAAACATTAAACTGAGTGACTAGGACTTGGGCCAAAGCGCTAGTGCTCTATATTGGCAGCTGAAACCAAAAACGCTGTCTGAACTCTTAACCCTATTTTGTGCTTTCAGTGTTTTTTAAATTTTTTTGGTTTGGTTTGGTTTGGTTTTGTTTATGCAAAAAAAAAAAAAAAAAATGCAATGATAACTGATGTCATGTTGGTGGAATCTTCCTTATTTTCCAAAGTTGGCTCTTTCTGCTGACATGAATGCCTTTCTTCCGCAAATAACCTGAATCTAAATAAGACAAATAGGTGTCCTCTGGGGTTTGCAGCAGAATAGCCTCTAGGCATTACTGAATACACTCAATTAGGAGTGTCATTCCCAGGTGGTGACAGTGACAAGAAACTAAATCCTAAGAAAATGCAATCTGAGCACTTGAATTTCGGGTGACTAATTTGGTTGACTCCACGTGCAAGGTTTGACCTACCACTACAGGTGAAAGGATTTGATTGAGCATAGATCAAAAATCTTCCCAGAGCTGAGTGACCTTGTTAAGCAACTCTGCTACATCTTTTATGCGGTGAGTTACGCTCAGCAAAGCACAGCTATTTTCCATTAACCTCTGAGACAACAACAAATTTAGCCATTTCCTTTCCCTACTTACTCATCTCACTCAAATCCTTCATCAAAATGTCCTTTGTTTCCCCCATTTGCCACTTTGTCATGTGGGACATGTGAACTAAGTCCCCAAGTAAGACTGCTGTCCTTATCAGATCTATAGGGCTCTTGAGTTTTAAACTGAGTTCCTGAAATTCTGATTTCTGTAAAAGAATTCCAAATATAATTTTAAAGTGCCTGGAGAAACAGATGGAAACTTCTTGTCTTCCATAATCTTATAAACAGACTAACTGAATATCTTTGTTAAGCTTCATCAAATCAGCCCAAAGATATTTATTATAAGCTTAAAGTGTCTAGCCCTGTGTTAGGCATTTGGTATACAATGACAAGTCATGATTCCTGGGAAAATAGAGAATGCCACTTAGAGAATAGGTTTACAGTCAGGTAGACCTGTGTTCACATCCCATCTCTAACTTTTCTGTGTTTTGATGAAATAGTCAATTTCTCTGAGCCTCAGTTTATGCATCTGCAAAATGGGGATAATAGTATTGTCTCATAGGGTTTGTAAGCATTGGATGCTATAGAATGCTTAGCTGAGTTTGTGCAAATAGGGAGGATACCCAAATGCCAGCTGTTTGTTGTTTTTGTTGCAGGAGATTATTTTGTTTTGATTTTTTAGAAGATCATTGTCTAGAGGAAGGAATCAAATTAAATAAAGAAGGTAACATCCAGATGATCACACCAATGGGCAACTCTCCTTCATCTGCAGTAGATCTTTAGTCATTTATGGGACTGCCATTTGTTCACAACCCTTCAAATTAAATGAAATATAAGAGGCCACATTTATCTCAATATCTTAAGGTATATTTCATGTGTATGGACATAAATCATAACAAGAACCCTTAAACACACTTCTCATCTTAAGGCAGCAACAGAGGAATGCTTTAAAGCAGGGCGTAGTTGCCCTGCATGTCATTTGCATTTCCACCAGCATAATTGGTCAAGGCCAGGCCTTAGTCACACTCTGGTTCAGCCTCTCCTGCTTTATAGGAAAGCAGTGTACATGCTGTTTTGCTGAACCTGCTGAGGAACAGTCATGCCTGGAATTGTTGCTATGCTACTGAAAGGACAGCAAGCTCATGATATTCCCACAGCAACTATGTAACATGCACAGAAATCTGTTGGGATTTCTAGCAGAACTCCGAACAGCCAAATGGCCACTTGAAAATGTCTGATTCTTTTTATAACCTAGATCTTGAAACACACATGATCAACAAATGGCAAACATAATTAGAAATTGCAGGAAACATTTTTAAATGTTGAAGATCTTGTTGGATCTAATCCCTTTAGTTATTTTTATTCACATTGGTCCTCCATGCCATGTCACATCGTCAAAGGCTCAAATCATGCAAAGTAAGAGTTGAATAATAAGGTGGACAGAGACCATTAGAGACTCAAAAGAAGACAGTGACCTAAAAAATTTACAACTGCTATAGACCTGAGATATCCTAAGTGCCCAGTGATTCTGCTGGCTTTGCTCACAGAAATGTTCATACCTGTATAGTAAATACCACATATGGGATTCTGCTCCAAACCACCCTTCTATCCACAAACCCAGCACCCATGTCCACCTGCAAAAGGCTTCCTAGGAGGCCTGCTCCATGACATGCCACAGGATCATAAAAATCTAGTTTAACATAAATGAAAAAAGTAAAGGGATTTGACACCGTTGGATGTCTAGATTTTTAGGATATTCTGAATGCAAAATTGGAGTTAGCAATATTTATCATGAGGTATTTCTCTTTCAACTTAGATTCAACTTTTAATTCTCTCTCCCTTAATCTGATAGATGATCTGGAAGGCATTATGCCTCCTGGGTTTATCCCAGATGGGCTTCTCGATCTAGCTTGTGTGATTTCTGTTACTTGCTGCTTTTATTTTCTCTTACTGCGCATTTTCCACTGACTTTAATTAAGCTCCCTTTAGTGTTATGAGGTTCTCAGTATCTGATCTAAACCCTTTCATACCTAAAAAACCAAAAAAACCAAGCTGGAAAGAGGGCAGTGCAGCCATAAAAGAGATGTGGAATATGTTTAAGTTTCTGTATTACAAAAGATCAGCCCTTTAAGTGGTCAGGTCAAATAGGATGAAATTTGGGCTAAACTGAACCTCTGTGAGAGCCACGATCCCATCCGCAGACATGCTACTGCCAGGGGAGGAACTGCAAAGCTTCCTTTCTCTTTGTGGTGCAAGTTACATTTCAGTAGTTGAAGCCTGCTTTGGAAGTGAATGGTACTGAGACTCTCATAACCAACACAAAGTCATATAGAACCCAAACAAAACTTCCTTTTCGAAATTAAAGAGCTGATAGTTTATAGTGATTGTTAGAATCAAAAACACAAGACTTTAGAAAGGCATTTTAATACTGATAACCTTGTTTTCTTATAGGAAGTTTTGACTTTTTTGTTGCTGTTTTGTTTTTTAGTGTAACATGCCAGTTCAACAAGGTTAAGTAAGAGTCTTCTAGGATAATGACACAGTCGGAGACACTCAAGAAATTTTATTGTACTGCTGTCTACAACATACACAGTTTCTTTTCTTTATTTCTTTTATTTTCTTTCTTTCTTTTTCTCTCTTTTTTTTTTTTTTTTTTTGAGATGGAGTCTCCTTCTGTCACCCAGGGTGGAGTATAGTGGCGTGATCTCAGCTCACTGCAACCTCCACCTCCCAGGTTCAAGTGATTCTCCTGCCTCAGCTTCCCAAGTAACTGGGATAACAAGCACTTGCCACCACACCCAGCTAATTTTTGTATTTTTAGTAGAGATGGGGTTTCACCATGTTGGTCAGGCTGGTCTTAAACTCCTGACCTCAGGATCCACCCACCTCAGCCTCCCAAAGTGCTGGGATAATAGGCATGAGCCGCTGTGCCCAGCCCACATTTTCTTTCTGTAGCATTGTTGGTTAATAATGTCTCCCAGGACATGATAGCAGAACCCTAACTTCACCAATTCCCCAACGCTGTCTTCCATGTGTTAGCCATGCTAGCAAATTCCTCAAGGGGCATGTACAGCAAAGATGATATAAAGGCAAATGACTATTTTATTACTAACTAGAATTCTGCTCCCTGAACCTCATAAAGGCCACAAGGACCCTATCTGCTTTTTTTTTCACTTCTACCTGATTATCAGGTAAAGGAGTTGCCCTAGATGAAAAGCTCATGTAGACACTGCTTCCTGCCTTCATTCTCCTGAGCCTTGGTCTTATTTTAGTGTCTGCTCACAAGCTGGAGAACACCTGGTCCCATTTTAATACACCAAGCCCATAGGGAAAGACTGTAAAAAGGAAAAGATTCACAAGAGAGAAATAACCTAAACAAAGATCTTCTTACACAAAGATAAAAGTTTCTGTCTCTTTCCGACCCATATTAAAATCTGTACTGTTTGACTATCTGACCCATCAGGTAACTTCGGGACTTCCCTCATCTTTCTGTAAGAGTCCTATAAGGGAGGTTAGAATGTACCATTAGTTAGTGGCCATTCCTACACAGTGCTCTGTGGAAGAATCACCTGGGAAATAGGGTAAGGCCCAGGAACACACACACACATGCACACAAATGCACATGAGGGAGGGAGAATACATATATTAAGTGTCTCTATAATTTCTTTCTTTTCCATCTCACTGCTTCAATAGATATATAATTTCTGATATCATCTCTTAAAGACTATGTTTGGGAACCATTGCTTGTAACAAAACACATGCCATCTCAATAACTGACCTAAAGAACAGCAAAGAGGTGTTTTATTAAACCACCGAAATGGAATAGTCCACAGAACTAAACATCTAAATAGCAAAAATATTCACATTGGTTAGAAAGAGAAGAGTTAGTTTATAGGAAAGGAGAGAAGCTGGGTAATATTATGAGAAGTTTGATGGCAGATAACACAAAGGAGGGGTTCAAGTGTCTGCATACATGATTATCCCAAAGGACCACAGGAATTTCTAGTTTTCCCCGAAATATGATGAAAATCAAATAATTTTTCCCACCCACAACCTCTCTACTTCTACCTCGGCTGGAGACAGAGAAAGCTCCCATGTTCATTGTTTTATAACACAAGTGTTTTCTAGAACACTTAAATGCTAGGAATCATTGAAATTGTCTTTGATTGCCCCATGTACCAGCTGCCTAACTGCAAATTTAACACAAAAGCCTTACCGTGGTATGTGAATGAATGTGTTGCTTTAGCCCTTAGAGAGATTTCTCAAATTCTAAAAGGCAAAATATGTCTAAACCAACCACTAATAATATGAATTATTATTTGCCTGTTAAAAAGAAGAGCTGTAAACAAGCCAGGCCTTCCTAATCAGCATGGAAGAGTTTGAAACCAAAATATCTAAGTTTTTTTTTTTAAAAAAGTAACTTAACACATAGCCAGCCTCTACTCAAATGGTGAGAACAACCCAAAAGGTATATCTAGAAAGCACCGTCCTCACCAAAAAGCTAGTAATTAATTTTTAGTGAGAACTGTACAGTAAATAATTGATATAAGGAATCAAAAAATCACTATAAATATTGCACATATCCTTTAATATATCGAATACCTATCATTGTCATCACAGCTTTAGGATAACTGTTTTGGTAGTATGAGTACCACACACTACTTGATAAAAATTTGCCTTCCAGTTAGCTGGTTTACTAAGCAACAGCAATGCAGGTCTTACCCACTTAACTGACATGTTGCTAGGGAATTGTAACTATAACTCAATTTTAGTAAACTAAATAGAAACTTGCAAATGCTTTTCATTATACATTTTAGAGATGCAGTCAATTGATAGTTCACAATACAAACCTTCCTCTTCTCTATTTCCTTTATTCTGGTCCTTCAAACAGAGTAAATTAGAGGCATTATATGGGAGTAAATTCAAAGACATTCATTTAGCAGTGTCTAGGGTCTGAGAAAAATGAAGAGTCAGGAAAAAGAATGAATCAAAGAAATGAGCAATTGAAGGAGTAGTAGACCTCGGAATGCACAAATAAGCACATCTAGAAAATCTTATGTGTGTGTACTACAGAGGAGACACTAATAGAAGATTTCTTAAGATTTTATAGACCTACAAACCTGAGAGTGAGTGAGTGAGTGAAGATGTGGCCAGTGGTCAACTTCAAAATCTCTGTTACCTAATTTTCATACCATAATCAAATTAACTACTGTCACTTCTGTTTCTTAATATGCTTGGAATCCAGTTCTCTCATACAAAGTTTTTTTTCTCAGTTTAATGCTTTTTTTATGGTTTAAAGGTCATTGATTTGACATCAATCAGAAGTCATAGCAGTAAGTAAAATAGAGCATTAACTAACAAAGACACACATCTAGGTAGAAGGTGTGGCCTCAAATCCCTCTCCCGGTTAGCCCGTGAGCCAAGCAACTTTCCTTACCTACAAGCTAAAATGATGTATTTTTAATGAAAATTGTTTTTTATAAGTAATAAAAAGAAAAGTATGGTTGTAATTGTTTGCAATGATGGTCAGACAGTGAAAAAAAAATAGGCAGGCATATTTCGACTGATGTTTATTTTTATTTATTTATTTATTTATTTTGGAGACGGAGTCTTGCTGTGTCACCCAGGGTGGAGTGCAGTGGTGCCATCTCGGCTCACTGCAAACTCCACCTCCTGGATTTACTTACACCATTCTCCTGCCTCAGCCTCCCGAGTAGCTGGGCCTACAGGTGCCCACCACCACGCCCAGCTAGTATTTTGTATTTTTAGTGGAGACAGGGTTTCACCATGTTAGCCAGGATGGTCTCAATCTCCTGATCTCATGATCAGCCTGCCTCGGCCTCCCAAAGTGCTGGGATTACAGGCGTGAGCCACCGCGTCCGGCCTTGACTGGTGTTTTTGTAAGAGCCAAGTAAAACAGGAGGAGCATTGCAATGGTAGAAGTGGTTGCTTGCCTTTTGTTTATTCACCATCATGGTACTACACCAAGATTCATTATAGTGTCTGAACTATATTCTTGACCTTTAGGTAAGCACCCACTAGCATAAGCGTTTTTCTCAATTTTTCACAGCAAAGAAGTCATAATAAAATGTCATTTGTATGTAAAATAGTGAAACCTAAGTCTATTTCTCTGGGAATAAAAAATGTGAGCACTTTTTCTCCGTGCTCTTTGATGTCTTAGTTTCTTCAGGAAATTTTCGAATTAGCTGAATTAATCATGAGACATCTACAAAGGTATCCTTACCTGAATCTTTCATGGACTAAAAAATTATGTTTATGTTTAAGAGCCCCTATGTTCCCTTAACTTAAAAAAAAATTTCTCTGATTGTATTGAGGAATTATGTAAACAGGTGAATGCAAGATGTCACTAATAGAAAAGATACTATTGAAAACGGTAGGTCAGTGAGGGAACCATAGCAGTAATTCAAGCTTCTTGATCTAAGGTGATAGTCATAATGATTGAGAGTATTAGACAGAAAATATTTTGAAGGTAGAGCAAAAATAATGTGATGGGGGTACTGGATATGGAAAATGAAGAAATGAGATGAATTAAGGATACATAAGTAATTTGAAGGATGGTATTTCTGTATACTAGATGAGACTAGAGAAAGAACGGGAAGAAAAAAATGTGAGTTTGAGATATTTATCAGTCATCTAAATGACACATTAAGTAGGTGAATGGATTCTGGAGAAAACCTGGGCTAGAGCTATTTGGAAGTTATTTCAGTATCAAGCGTATTCAAAGCCATGAGGTTGCCTAACAAGGTGTATAAATGGAAAAGCCCACAGGCAGTTCAACATCTAAAGGTCAAATGAAGGAGGCAAAAGAGAAAGGGAATGAGTGACAATCAGGCAGGAAAAAAACAAGAAATGATGATGTCTTGGGAGCTAAGAGAAGAAAATTCTTCAAAAAGAAGAAAGTGGCCAAATGCCATTAACAAGTCAGTGTCTGCAGGGTAAACACACTGGATGGCAATAGCTTAAGCACACCCTTAGAATGACCCTGGATGGGAGATGCACCTTAATGTGTATTTTGAGCTAGGGAATCCAGGCTTGGCCCACCGGGAGATTCATTTCTTATCTATGAGAAACATCTGAGCCTCCATCCCGTCCTGTGAAACATGGGCCATACAGGGCATTGAGGCCCTCAGTTATGGGTTAAATGAAGATGGTTGGATGGGGGTCATTAAAGGCAGGATGTTAAGTGAAAATGCAGTTGCAGTTTGCGAGTGGTTGCAGTTTTCCTGCCTAGCTCACAGCCACTAGACCGTAGGAAGGCTGATATGTTGTCCAACCTGCTGCCACTGGACTGTTCTGTATGTAAGGTGCTTCTCCTGTCTAGTCTGCCACCACGGCACTCTCTCCCCTGTATGTAAGCCCCCAGTAAAACCCTACATCTCATTTGCTGGCCCTTAGTCTCTTCTTTGGCCTCTTCAACGTAACACTTTCCATATTAAGGTTAATAGGGGCTCAGCACAACAGTGTCAGAGGGTGTGATGACTGGATTTGGGGAATGGACTTCATTGGTCATGCTGTCAAGTACAGTCTCAGTGAATTGGTGGGAACACAAGCCTGATGAGAGTGGGTTGAGAAGAAAATGGGTAGCGACAAAATAGAGACAGTTGCTACGGAAAATTCAACAAGTTTTGCAGTGAAGAGGACAATTTGAAGGACCACAGCTGAAGGTAAATGAAGGCTACAGAGAGAGCTGGTTCTTTTAAAAGGGAAAGTGCAAGCCTGTTCATACACTAGTAAGAACAATTCAGTAAAACGGAAGACACTTTCAGTAAAAAGATTCAGTGGAAAGGAAGGTGATACAGGAGAGAAAGGGGACAAAGAAACGAGAAAAATCTTTGAAGGGTTCTTGGGATCCAGAAAACAAATGGAAGGGGTGTCCTTGATAAGGGTGAATCATTTTATCCTTGTGATTCAGGCGCAAGAAGGGAGGTAGGGCTCACAATGGGAAGGTGAGAAAGTTGCAGTGGTACGTATTTTCTGAAAGAAAATGAGGCTACATCATCAGCTGAGTCAGAGGATTTGATATGACAAGAAGGTAGACAAAAAGAGAAGAGAAGAGTAAGAATAAAATTGTCTTTTTGGAGAGGGAAGCAAACTACAGAAATATGCTAGAGTTGACTGCCATCTGGACATTCATGGTCATGGTTGCGTTATGGTTTGTTATGATCAGGTTTAACATAACCCTAAACTTACAAGTGAAAACATCTCAAGAATAGAATGAGCAAATAAAATCAGGATACAATTTCAAACATAGCTTTAATAATTGTTTAAAACCTGTTCCCCAAATAGTTGGGTCCTTTACAGAGTGATGGAGTAGTAGTTATTAAATACATAGAAGAGTATAATGTTTACAAGCACAGATTTTGGAGTCACACGGCTTTGTCCCTAGGTAGCCGTATGATCTCAGCCTCTATAAATCTCAGTTTTCATATCTATAAAACAGGAATTATGTCTAACTCAGCATCACTGGGAAGATTGAATGTGTGCTAATGCAGGTTAAGTGCATAGTACAGAGATTAACACATTCTATTTAATGAATAAATGGTAGCAATTTCTATTACTTGTATTATCAGTGATGGAGGTTACAATAATGTTTAACTTGTGAATGTTGATTTAACTTATGTTTTTAATCTGTAAACTGGCCAGAAACAGAGAATTAAAGGAAATAAGATGCATTTACCTGGATAATCAGTTAATACATCATTAAGGATTAACTATTCTTCTTTATTTATTATCTCTCATTTGATTTACTTTCTTTAATCCTCATTCCCGTGATTTTAACTTTCCAGCTCAAAAGATAGTGGGGGTGAGTCATGGTAGCTTATGCCTGCAATCCTAGTGCTATGGGAGGCTGAGGCTCGAGGATCGCTTGAGCCCAGGAATTCGAGCTGCGGTGAGCTGTGACTGCACCACTGCACTGCAGCCTCAGCAACAGAGAGAAACCCTGTCTCTTAAAGAGCAAACTAACAATGATAACAACAACGAATCACAATGGAAATGTCTCCTCCTTTTTTAGATCAAATTATATCTCTGTTAAAACAAACAATTTATAGTCTCTAATCCTCTGAAGTCTTCTCTCTTCTAAAAAAGCAAGGATCCACATTTGATTTAAGGCAACAAAGAAAAGATACGAAAATGAAAAAAGTTATTGAAATGCAATTAGCATTCAACTATGCTAATAAAGAAATAACCATAACAAACTCTAGTATTTCCATAAGAAAATAAATGGATGGGGTCATACAGGAAAGCCAGCTCCTAAGCATCAGAGCAATGGAGAAAGCGCCAAGAGTACACAGTGTAGAAGAAAAAGAGGCAGCCAGAGAGCCCAAGGGCATGTCTAAAAATCAAAGGCAGGCAGTTCACATCTAAGAACTAGGAAAGGATTATATTTCTAACTACTGAAATTAAGATATTTTTTCTCTATATCTCACTGAGAAATGTAAAGAGACCTAAAAGTTAAGAAAAAAATTTCACATCAACTTAATCATTCCATCATTTTTTTTGTAGCAATTTAGATGAGTATCTGCTGTATACCAACATATACGACTAGGCCCTGAAGATACAGAGAACGTTGGGTTTCCTGCTCACAAATCCTTCCCTATTGGAACAATTAACCCATGTGGGATACAGGGGCAAGAGGAGCCTAGAAAACAAAGCACCCATACATACCTTTGAAGCAAGTAATTTTATTTATTTATTTACTTATTTTGAGTTGGAGTCTCACTCTGTAGCCCAGGCTGGAGTGCAGTGGTGCAGTCATAGCTCACTGCAGCTCAAATTCCTGGGCTCAAGCGATCCTCCATCCTCAGCCTCCCATTGCACTGGGACTGCAGGCGTAAGCTACCATGACCCACCCCAATTACCTTCTGCAGTGGTGCAATCTCGGATCACTGCAACCTCTGCCTACCAGGTTCAAGTGATTCTCCTGTCTCAGCTCCTCAAGTAGCCAGGGCTACAGATGCATGCCAGCACGCTAACACGCCCAGCTAGTTTTTTGTATTTGTAGTAGAGATGGGGTTTCACATGTTGGCCGGGCTGGTCTTGATCTCCTGACCTCAGGTGATCCACCTGCTTTGGCCTCCCAAAATTCTAGGATTACAGGTGTGAGCCACCACACCCGGCTGAAGCAAGTAATTTTTGAATGTTCATAGAAAGTTGTAAATACATATTTTCCTATTGCTTGATTTACTTGGAGCATGCTCTGTGAAGTGATCTTAGTGCCTGGCCCAAGCATTCCAATATGAACTTCCATTGTGACTGAACAGCTTTTGCAACATCATATTTTTTTTATTCTTGGTAAAATTTTTTGAAAAGACAATAGACAACTTACCGGTGAACTTTATTACCTCCATTATTTAGTTACGTATATAGTCTTGTTTATTTCATTACAGTTTTTTTTTTTTTTTTTTTTTTTTTTTTTTTTTTTTTTTGAGCGAGTTCGCTCTGTCGCCAGGCTGGAGTGCAGTGGCCGGATCTCAGCTCACTGAAAGATGCCGCTCCTGGGTTTACGTTCTCCGCCTAGCCTCCCGAGTAGCTGGGACTACAGGGCTTGCCCCTCCCCAGCTAGTTTTTTTTTTTTTTTTTTTTTTTTTTGTATTTTTAGTAGGAATGGGGTTTCCGTGTTAGCCAGGATGGTCTCGATCTCCTGACCTCGTGATCCGCCCGTCTCGGCCCCCAAGTGCCTGGGTTACAGGCTTGGAGCCCGCGCTATTTTATTATAGTTTTTAAGAATTAAATGTATGGGCTGGGAGTGGTAGCTCACACCTGTAATCCCAGCACTTTGGGAGGCCTAGGTGAGCAGATCACGTGAGGCCAGAAGTTCAAGACCAACCTGGCCAACATGGCAAAAGCCCGTCTCTACTAAAAGTACAAAAATTAGCCATGCGTGCTGGTGCACATTCGTAGTCCTAGCTACTCAGGAGGCTAAGGCAGGAGAACTGCTTGAACCTGGGAGGCAAAGGCTGCAGTGAGCTGAGATCCAGCCACTGCACTCCAGCCTGGGTGACAGAGTGAGACTCTGTCTGAAAAAAAAAAAAAAAAAATCTATCATTAAAATTATTTCCCACTAATCGTTATGCAAGAACCAAGGTACCAAGATTGCAGTCCCTTATGGGACAATTTAGATCAGAAAGTAAATGAGGAACACCTCTGACTCCACTGTAAATGGACTTCGTTGTAATTTGTTTGTTACAAAGTTCTCTGCTGTGACAAAGATATGTGCACCTGCAAAATTGTTATAGTAATGCATTTTAGATAGTGAGGAACACCAAACCCAAAAGACAATCTTTGAGAGAGAAAAATTTCATTTTATAGTTTATTATTTTGAAGCATTCAAAATGTCATAAAATAAGTCAGAAGGAAAAGAAATATCCCGCACATTTCTGCTAAATCACCATTATCTGTGAATACAGTAGGCATGCCTGGCTCTTCCTTGAAAGCAATGTATTACAGCTTCCTTTAATAAATCTTAGTGCACTGTAACTAGATTTAACTAGATAGAGTTATTCTGTCAGACCTTAATAAATGGGATTATAACTGAAAATCTATGCATTTTCTAATTTATGACTTCATGCTTAGTATTTAAAAGCAAGGAAGAAAACTGGGTTGGATTACTCCAAAAGGCTAACCCTGTGCCCTAGTCACATTGTAGCTACAGAGAGATTCCCCTTGTTTAGAAGTTACTTAGCTCAAGACAAAGAAAATGAAAAGCAGCTATAAAAAGCTTAGCTTGGCTTTATAACAAATGGAGGTGTGTTTGCTACTTAAGCTCTGTTTTATCCTTCCTGCTAGTGACTCTGTGAAAGGAGGTGCATTAATTGTAAGCCATGAAAAGACTCTTTGTGAGGATTTGGGGAACGTTTTGTTGCTCAGCAATTAAACATGATGGAAAACAGTTCAAGGTGCGCTCTCACATGTTACTGTGAAGGAAAAAACTAGTTCAAGACTTTTACATTCATTGTATATATATTCTGGGATATATATACACACACACACATATGTATTTAGAATATATGCATGTGCACACACATGCATGCACACACATGCATATATGTATATAATAATCAAGCTGCCTCTTTCCGTTCCTTCTCTCCGAGTCAGGTAGAATATTTAAAAGCATACCACAGCTGCCTGTTTCAGAATACTAAATCACATTAGAAGGTACAAATCAAAGTCTTTTGATTAAAGTCCATCTTGTCCATTTAAAAATGATCATCATATCTTATGTCAAAATAGAGCCAACTTCCTCCTCCAGAAATGCCAAAATTCACTAACATGTAACTCAGCTTGAAAGAATTTCTTTGATACGGTTAGAAGAGATACTTTTAAAAATACGAAAATGGCAGTTTCAGCCTGGGCTAGAACAGTGAAATCATGCCAGAGAGGTATTGGTTTTCAGTGAAGGTAGGAACAGATTAGGATTATAACTTTAGCCTTAATTTGTTTTTCCAAATATAAAGCTCTGAACTGCAGAGAAATGCATTAAAAATGCAAATACCTTACTAACACCAGTATCTGTGTGAGGAGTCATTCCTTGGCAATGAATTATGCCCAAGTGATGATGATATACTTTGTGAAAGAATTGGATTCTCCCTATAAAAAGAAAATTTAGATTCTTGTTGAAATCTCTTAAAGAGAGGTTAATAACTATTTTACCTTTCACATGTAATATCACTTTTCTGTAAAACCATTCACAAAGATTTTTTCCTACTATAAAGTAACAATGTGCCACTGTTAAAAATGTGTATCACTCCAGCTTCAAATAAGCCTTGTTAAGGCCATAGTCCTCAAAGGGTATGTCTTGCAGCAGGCAGGTCTATGCAGACCTATCCCTAAAGTCTGAGGAAGTTGAGAGGCCAAAGAAAGAGGCAGGCAAACTGAGTTTCTTAGACAGAAACACTTAATAGGGACTGACAAACAGAAGCCATGTCTGTGTCTTTGAGTGGTGGCAAGACAAGATGGTGGATCCCTGTGCCGTTACCCTTCAAACCTCTCAGACAGAGGGCTTGTGTACCATAGGGAAGGGGTGGTTCGGAAGGGAGGTGTGGGACAATTGAAGTATGATAACATCAAGGTTGTTTTACCTGGGGACAGGATTTACAGTAAGTACCTGCTCTACACAAGGAACAATAGACAAATAGAGGCCTTCCCAGAACAAGGGTTAATCAGAATCCAACGTGGTGAATTACCATGCAAGACGGAGTTGCTTTGGCCTCTACATGGTATAACAGGTGGCCTGATCTGTTACCGGATAAGTCACTGCTATCCAGACAGAATAATCAGGTAAATCTGCTTCTACTGCTATTTCTCAATAACATTGTCTTAGAGGAGTTTATCAAGAAATACAGTAAAAGGATCAATAGAGAATTAATGGATAAATGATTCTATAAAATGGCAACAATATACAGTGTGCAATACACTAAACTCAAGTGTACACATGCACAAAGGGTATGAAGAATTCTAGTTCCTTAGACTGTAAGCTCTTTGAGGTCATGGGCTGTATTTTAATTCATCTCTGGCTTTCCAGCATATAGAAGAAAGTCTAGTACCTAGGTGGAACATCTTGACTAAATATCTGATCCCTGGCAACTGCTAAAAAAACTTTAGTGAGGTATGGTCAAATAAATGATTTTTTTCTAGGCTAATCCGAAACTCTCCTCATTGATACTGATGATTTTATTTTGGAGGTCCTGTACTTTTCTTTTACAATGGCAATCTGTACTTTCCAGATTGTCTATAGTTGCCTAGTGTTAACAGTACAATGAAATCCTTACAAACTGATTTCTAAGAAATTCAGTCTTTATTCAATCACATTTGTTGAACTGTCAGATTGACATAAACCCGGGAATGACTTCCCTGTTGCGTTCTTTATTTCCACCCATGACTTTCTCTCCTTTTGTTCTATAGGTGGTTTGTTCCCTTAATAGCAATGGGAAGAGGGTTTTGTCTTGCTTGTTTTGTTTCTGCAAATACTTCTAGGTTAGAGTTTAAGCTAAAAATCAATCCTAGCACTGGCTAGAAAGAGAGACATTATGAAACTTCTTAAATAATACTGTTACATCTATTCCCTGGATGGCATTATTAAAAAAAAACAAGAAAACACATCAACAGATTTATAAGGAAGCCTTCTTTTCTTGCTAATTGCCTGCTGCCTTAATTTAAATCACAACCAGACTTTCACTTTCTAGTGGTTCAGCATTAGAGCTATAACCACTTAATAAATGGAAAAATAATTACCTAGGATTCTCTAGGAAGGCACTCCCTCCTCTCAACTATTTTTTTTTAAAGCTGTAAACATTAAAACCCACTTCTGACCATTATCCAAATGACCACTTTTAAAATTTGAGAAGAAAAAATATTAAATGTGCTTCATCCTTCTCTGCAATTATGTTGTAGATCAACCATAACGTGCTTTCTATCTTCACCAGGACCTAATGCCTGAAACAGTAATTTCTTCAAACACAAACACAAAACTGCACTGATTTGCTGCAGAGACACTGAACATTTACAAATTTTACCTACCATTTCTTTTCTTCTCACTTCAGGTCTTCTTGTCATGCTCCTATGAGATTTAATCACACACAACAAAAACTTGATGTTCTTCTTCTACTTCCTTGGAGCTATAATTTTAGTTTCTTTGTTTTCTGCAGAGTTTATCTTTTCTAGCCCATCAAATTCAGTCAAAATGATTTCTTTTTGCTCTTTAGGAAGTTATAGTCTCCTTTATAATCATGTCTTGGTGTAAAGCAATGGAAAGTTTGAATTAGTCTACCGTGTTTCTGAAACAAATTTTATTCTCTTTGCTCTCAGGCTGCTGATTTCTTGTGGGATCCTGTTTGTACTCCATGTATATGGTATTGGTAATGATTGGATTGGGTTAGAGGGCCTGCTTACAAAATATTTTCTTCAAATGTTGGATCTTGGGGCTTCCCAGCAGTTTTCTTGGATGTAGTTGCAAAAATTAAGCACAATAATATCCTCTTTCATAGAGTTCAACATAATCATAGCTATAACTTATCAGGCACCCTATACGTGCCCTTTATACCAATTTTCTCTATTCATGACCATGATCCTACAGTAGTACTCTTATTTACAAATTACAGGAAGAAAGATAATCAGGATATTTAAATAACTTGACCTACGTATCAGCTAGTCAAATCCTGGATTGTTTCTATAAAGCCCACTTTATTGTCACACCACCCTGCCTATCTAATTGACCACAAATATCCCCTGGCCATTTTCCCCCTTCCCTCTAATAGCAGTCACATTTATCAACTCTGAAACCATAGTGAAACTGTATTCTAGAGTAGTGGTTTCAGAGTTGAGTAGGTCAGAATTACCTGGGCTGCCGATTAAGAATGCAGATTCTTAAGCCCTCTCTCCCAGAATCTCTGACTTAGCATTTTAGCATTTCATAGTGGGCCTCATTCATTGGCAATTTGACAAGTGCATCATGTGATTATAATATAGGTAGTCTGCACATCATACTTTGAGAAACACTGGCTTAGTTTCCAATTATATCTCGTGGGACCAGAGCTCAGTTTGCCTCACCTTAAATTGCCTCCCTTTTTTCGTTAATTTAAGCTATAGAATTTGAATTTTCTTCTGTTTTGCTTGATGGAAGACATACATTATTTATTGGAACTTAAATGACATATTACAATATGCATCAAAATCAAGATATTTAGACTAATGTGTTAGTCCATTCTTGCATTGCTGTAAACAAATACCTGAGATTGGGTAATTCATAACAAAAAGAAGCTTAATTGGCTCATGGCTCTGCAGGCTTTACAGAAAACATGGGTCATCTGCTTCTGGGGAGGCCTCACTCAGGATGCTTCCAATCACGGTGAAAGGTGAAGGGGAGTAGCATGTCACATAGTGGAAGCAAGAGCAAGAGAACAAGGAGGGAGGTGCTACACACTTTAAAACAACCATATTTCACAAGACTCACTATTGTGAGGACAGTACCAAGGGGGCTGGTGCTAAACCATTCATGAGAAATCCACCCCCATGATTCAATCACTCTCACCAGGCCCCATCTCCAACACTGGGGATTACATTTCAATATGAGATCAGGGCAGGGACACACATCCAAACTATATCACCTAATAATTTATGTAATCCACTATATAGATTTAGAGTATCCAACATCCTTTAATTTCTACCAATTCCTGAATCCCATTTTTCCAACTCTCTTGTCAATGCCTTTGTTCCTTTTATATTGGTGCTCACTCATTTTACCACATATATACATAGAAATTCTATCCAAAAAATTAGAGGTAGAGAAGGGAGGTTACTTAGAGGTGAGTCCACTTTCAAAAATAGTTAAAGCCTGACAGAGCCAGGCATAGTGGTTCACTCCTGTAATCCTAGCACTTTGGGAGGCTGACGTGGACAGATTGCTTGAGCCCAGGAGTTTGAGACCAACTTGGGCAACATGGCAAAACCCCGTCTCTACAAAAAATACAAAAATTAACCAGGCACGGTGGCATGCACCTATAGTCCCAGCTACTCCAGAGCCTGAGGTGGGAGGATCTCTTGAGCCCAAGAGATGGAATCTGCAGTGAGCCATTACTGCACTACTGCACTCCAGTCTGGGTGACAGAGTAAGACCCTGTATTAAGAAAAAGTAGAAGAAGAAAAAAAGCTTGACATCAAGGTAGTCTGAAAACACAGTAAGCAAGCTCTGGCTATGAAGTGTCAAAAGGCCACACACCTCTATTTGTTACACTATATTACCACTTCAGAGCCTAATATATATATATATTTTTTAAATTGTTGTTTTGTTTGTTTTTAAAACAGGTCTTGCTTTGTCACCCAGGTTGGAGTGTAGTGGCACAAACAAGACTCACTGCAGCCTTAACCTCCTGGGCTCAAGACATCCTCCCACCTCAGCCTCCCAAGTAGTTGAGACCACAAGTGTGCCACCATGCCTGGCTAATTCTTGTATTTTTTTTAGAAGCAGGCTGTTGTCATGTTGCCCAGGCTGGTTTCAAACTCCAGGGCTCCAGCAATCCTCCTCCCACCTCAGCCTTCAAAAGCACTGGGATTACAAGTAGGAGCCACTATGCCCTGCCTTATCAATTTATCTTCATAATATTGATTCTGAATCCACAAAATGTTAACTTATATTTAGCATCTTCATTTTAAGAAAATAATTACATGTACAATATATGAGAAACATAAAGCAGTTCTTATACTCACAAAGGTAAGCCCTCAACTATTTAAGAAACTGCTACCTAGAATAGGAAATAGCTTCACCTTTAAGAATTTTGAACAGTGATAGTAATATATGCATAGAAGATAAGAAAATACAGTTCAAGAATGTCTCTGATGAATCAATAAATGCATACAAATACATAGAAAATGTATTGATTGGAGGGGCCAAGATGGCTGAATAGAAACAGCTCCGGTCTGCAGCTCCCAATGAGACCAGTGCAGAAGGCAGGTGATTTCTGCATTTCCCACCAAGGTACCTAGTTCATCTCACTGGGACAAGCTAGGCAGTCGGTGTGACCAATGCGAAGAGTGATCAGAAGCTGGGTGAGCCATCACTTCACCTGGGAAGTGCACAGAACAGGGGAACCTACTTCCCCCAGCCAAGGGAAGTGGTGAGGGACTGTGCTAGGGGTACCATGCTTTTTCTATGGATTTTTGCAATCCGTGCATCAGGAGTTTCCCTCCTGAGCCTACACCACCAGGGCCCTGGGTTTCAAGCACAAAACTGGGCAGCTGTTTGGGCAGACACTGAGTTGCAGAAGTTTTTGCATACTCCGGCAGGGCCTGGAACTCCAGTGAGACAGAAGAATTGTCCACTCTGCTGGAAAGGGGGCTGAAGCCAGGGAGCCAAGCGGTCTGGCTCGGCAGGTCCCAATCCCACAGAGCCCAGCAAGCTAAGAACCACTGGCTTGAAATTCCCAGTGCCAGCACAGCAGTCTGGAGTCTGTCTGAGTCTGATGGGGTAGGGACAACCGCCATTACTGTGGCTTTAGTAGGCGGTTTTCACCTTACAGTGCTAAGGGGACTAGGAGGTTTGGAGGGGATGAGATTGGCCACAGTGCAGCAAAGCAGCTGTGGCCAGACTGCTTCTCTAGATTCCTCAATGGCAGGGGATCTCTGCAGGAAATCTACTAGCTCCACTCAGGAGCTTACAGGCAAAACTCTCGTCTCCCTGGGACAGAGCACCTGGCGGGAGGGGTGGCCACAGTCTCAGGTTCTGTGGACTTAATCCTTCCTGCCTGCCGGCTCTAGAACGGGTGATCATAACGAGGGGGAGTGCCCAACCACAGCTCACCAGCTATGCTAAGAGACAGACTGCCTCCTCAAGTGGGTCTCTGACCCCATGCCTCCTGATTGGGTGAGACCTCCCAACAGGGGTTGACAGACACCTCACACGAGAGTTCTGGCTGACATCAGGTAGGCACCCCTCTGGGATGAAGCTTCCAGAGGAAGGAGCAGGCAGAAACCTTTGCTGTTCTGAAGCATCCACTGGTGCTACCCAGGTGAACAGGGTCTGGAGTGGATCCCCAGCAAACTGCAGCAGACCTGCAGAAGAGGGGCCTGACTGCTAGAAGGAAAACAAGCAAACAGAAAGCAACAACAACAACATCAACAAAAAAGACCCCACAAAACCCCATCCAAAATCATCAGCCTCAAAGATCAAAGGTAGATAAATCCATGAAGATGAGGAAAACCTATGCAAAAATGTTAAAAATCCCAAAAGTCAGCATGCCTGTTCTCCTTCAAATAATCACAACACTTTTCCAGCAAGGTCACAGAACTGGGCTGAAGCTGAGATAGATGAATTGACAAAAGTAGGCTTCAGAAAGTGGGTAATAACGAATTTCGCTGAGCTAAAGGATTATGGTCTAACCCAATGCAAAGAAGCTAAGAACCATGATAAAAGATTACAGGAGCTGTTAACTAGAATAATCAGTTTAGAGAGGAATACAAATGACCTGATGGAGCTGAAAAACACAGCACGAGAACTTCGTGACCCAAACGCAAGTATCAATAGCCAAATTGACCAAACGGAAGAAAGAATATCAGAGCTTGAAGACTATCTTGCGGAAATAAGGCAGGCAAACCAGATTAGAGAAAAGAATGAAAAGGAATGAACGAAACCTCCAAGAACTATGGGACTGTGTAAAAAGACTGAACCTACAACTGACTGGAGTACCTGAAAGAGACGGGGAGAATGGAACCAAGTTGGAAAACACATTGCAGGATATCATCCAGAAGAACTTCCCTAACCCAGCAAGACAGGCCAATATTCAAATTCAATTCAGAGAACCCCAACAAGATACTCCACCGAAGCATCTACCCCAAGACACATAATCATCAGATTCTTCAAGGTGGAAATGAAAGAAAAAATGTTAAAGGCAGCCAGAGAGAAAGGTCAGGTCACACACAAAGGGAAGCCCATCAGACTTACAGCAGATCTCTCAGCAGAAACCCTAGAAGCCAGAAGAGACTGGGGATCAATATTCAACATTCTTGAAGAAAAGAAATTCCAACCCAGAATTTCATATCTGGCCAAACTAAGCTTCGTAAGTGAAGGAGAAATACATGTTTTTTTCAGACAAGCAAATGCTGAGAGATTTTGTCACAACCAGGCCCGCTTTGCAAGAGCTCCTGAAGGAAGCACTAAACATGGATAGGAAAAGCCATTACCAGACACTACAAAAACACACTGAAGTACCCAGACCAATGACACTATGAAGCAACTGCATCAACAAGTGCAAAATTAACCAGTCAGCATCATGATGACAGGATCGAATTCACACATAACAATATTAACCATAAATGTAAATGGGCTAAATGCCTCAATGAAAACACACAAAATGGCAAGTTGCATACGAAGACAAGACTCATTGGTGTTCTGTATTTAACAGACACTTCTCATGTGCAAAGATGCATATAAGCTCAAAATAAAGGGATGGAGGAAAATTTACCAAACAAATGGAAAGCAGAAAACAGCAGGGGTTGCAATCCTAGTTTCTGACAAAATAGACTTTAAACCAACAAAGGTCAAAAAAGGCAAACAAGGGCATTACTTAATGTTAAAAGGTTCAATTCAATGAGAAGAGCTAACTATCCTAAATATATATGCACCCAATACAAGAGCAGCCAGATTCATAAGACAAATTCTTAGAGACCTACAAAGAAAGTTAGACCCCGACACAATAATATTGGGAAGCTTTAATACCCCACTGTCAGTATTAGACAGATCATTGAGACAGAAGATTAACAAAGATATTCAGGACTTGAACTCAGCTCTAGACAAAGTGGACCTGATAGATATCTGCAGAGCTCTCCACCCAAAAACAACATAATTTTTTCAGTGCCACATGGGACTTAATCTAAAATTGATCACATAATTGGAAGTAAAACACTCCTCAGCAAATGCAAAAAAATACCCCTGAAATCATAGCAAACAGTCTCTCAGATAGTGCAACCTAATTAGAACTCAAAACTAAAAAGCCCACTCAAAACCACGAAACTACATGAAGATTGAACAACCTGCTCCTGAATGACTCCTGGGTAAATAATGAAATTAAAGCAGAAATCAAGAAGTTCTTTGAAACCAATGAGAACAAAGAAAAAATATACCAGAATCTCTGGGATACAGTTAAAGCAGTGTTAAGAGGGAAATTGATAGCACTAAATGCCCACATCGAAAAGCTAGAAAGATCTCAAATTGACACCTTAACATCACAGCTGAAAGAACTAAAGAACCAAGAGCAAACAAACCTGAGAGCTAGCAGAAGACAAGAAATAACCAAGCTCAAAGTGGAACTGAAGGAGATAGAGACACAAAAAGTCATTCAAAAAAATCAATGAATCCAGGAGCTGGTTTTGAGAAAAATCTATAAAATAGACCACTAATGAGACTAATAAAGAAGAAAAGAGAAGATTCAAATAAACACAATCAGAAACAATAAAGGTGATACCACTACTGACCCCACGGAGATACAAACAACCATCAGAGAATACTATAAACACCTCTATGCAAATAAACTGCAAAATCTAGAAGAAATGGAAACAAAGAAATGGGAAAACTAAGTAATGAAGGAACATATCTCAAAATAATAAGAGCTATTTATGACAGATCCACATTCAATATCATACTGAATGGGCAAAAGCTGGAAGCAGTCCCCTTGAAAACTGGCACAAGACAAGGATGCCCTCTCTTACTACTCTTGTTCAACATAGTGTTGGAAGTTCTGGCCAGGGCAATCAGGCAAGAGAAAATAATAAAGGGAATTCAAATAGGAAGAAAGCAAGTCAAATTGTTTTTGTTTGCAGATGACATGATCCTATATCTAGAAATTCCTATTGTCTCATCCCAAAAGCTTTTTAAGCTGATAAGTAACTTTAGCAAAGTCTCAGGATACAAAATCAATGTTTAGAAATCACAAACATTCCTATACACCAACAACAGACAAGCAGAAATCCAAATCAAGAATGAACTCCCATTCACAATTGCCACAAAGAGAATGAAATAGGAATACAGCTAACAAGGAAGTGAAGGACCTCTTCAAGGAGAATTACAAAGCACTGCTCAAGGAAATCAAAGAGGACATAAGCAGATAGAAAAGCACTCCATGCTTATAGATAGGAAGAGTCAATATCACAAAAATGGCCATACTGCTCAAAGCAATTTAAAGATTCAATGCTATTCCCATGAAACTACCATTTACATTCTTCACAGAATTACAAAAAACTATTTTAAAATTTATATGAAACCAAAAAAGAACTTGCATAGCCAAGACAATCCTAAGCAAAAAGAACAAGGCTGAAAGTATCACACTGCCTGACTTCAAACTATACTACAAGGCCACAGAAATCAAAACAGCATGGTTCTGGTACCAAACCAGGCACATAGACCAATGGAACAGAATAGGGAACTCAGAAATAAGACCACATGTCTACAACCATCTGATCTTTGACAAGCCCAACAAAAACAAGCAATGGGGAAAGGATTTCCTATTTAAGAAATGGTGCTGTGAGAATTGGCTATTTCCAGAAAATTGCAACTGGATCCCTTCCTTACACCTTATACAAAATTAACTCAAGATGGATTAAAGATTTAAATGTAAAACCAATGCTATAAAACCCTAGAAGAAAATCTAGGCAATACCATCCAGGACATAGGCATGGGCAAAGACTTTATGATGAAATAGCCAAAAGCAATTGCAACAAAAGCAAAAATTGACAAGTGGGATCTAATTAAACTAAAGAGCTTCTGCACAGTAAATGAAACTATCCAGAGTGACTAGACAACCTACAGGATAGGAGAACATTTTTGCAATCTATCCATCTGACAAAGGTCTAATATCCAAAATCTACAAGGAACTTAAGCAAACTTACAAGAAAAAAAAGAACCCATTAAAAACTGCTCAAAGAAGATGAATAGACACTTGGCTCAAAAGAAGACATTTATGTGGCCAATCAACATATGAAAAATAGCTCAACATCACTGATCATTAGATAAATGCAAATCAAAACCACAATGAATACCATCTCACACCAGTCAGAATGGCAATTATTAAAAAGTCAAGAAACAACAGATGCTGGCAAGGTTGCAGCGAAATGGGAACACTCTTTACTGTCAGTGGGAATGTGAGTTCAACTACTGTGGAAGACAGTGTGGCAATTCTTCAAAGATTTAGAACCAGAAATACCATTTGACCCAGCAATCCCATTACTGGGTACATACCCAGAGGAATCATTCTACTATAAAGATACCTGCATGAGTGTGTTCACTGCAGCACTATTCACAGTAGCAAAGACATGGAATCAATTCAAATGCGTATCGATGACAGACTGGATAAAGAAAACATGTAACATATACACCATAGGATACTGTGCAGCCAGAAGAAGAATGAGATTATGTCCTTTGCAGAGACATGGGTGAACCTGGAAGCCATTCTCAGAAAACTAACGCAGGAAGAGAAAACTAAACACCACATGTTCTCACTTATAAGCAGGAGCTAAACAATGAGAACACATAGACACAGGGAGGAAAACAACACTTACTAGGGCCTGTTGGGGAAAATCGGGTGCGGGGAGAGCATTAGGGAAAGGAGCTAATGCATGCTGGGCTTAATACCTAGGTGATGGGTTGATACATGCAACAAACCGCCATGGCACATGCTTACCTGTGCAACAAACCTGCACATCCTGCACACATACCCTGGAACTTAAAACAAAAAAACACAATAGCCAGGCTTGGTGGCTCCTGCCTGTAATCCTAGCACGTTGGGAGGCCAAGGTGGGCAGATCATGAGGTCAAGAGATCAAGACCATCCTGGCTAACATAGTGAAACCCCGTCTCTACGAAAAATACAAAAATTAGCTAGGCATGGTGGTGCGCACCTGTAATCCCAGATAGTAGGGAGGCTGAGGTAGGAGAATCACTTGAACCTGGGAGGCAGAGGTTACAGTGAGCCAAGATCGCACCATTGCACTCCAGCCTGGCAACACAGCAAGACTTCGCCTCAAAAAACAAACAAACAAACAAACAGAAAAACACACAAAAAATAATTTTTTAAAAAAGAAAATGCATTGATCCCTGTTGCTGTGCCCTTCTCATTACTATTATTTATTTTACGAATGTAGTTTTTGTCTTCATATAAAACCGTAACATATAAAAAATTTGGTTCATCTTTTTTCTCTACTTACTCCTTGTTTGCCAAGCCAATCTTTATTGGTTAAATTTTCAGATGGACTTAGGGAATGCTGATATAGGATGGCAGTTGTCAGACAAATTAGCAAACCATTATGTAAATGCACATGTCTATTTTCTGATATTCTGACAAGCAGCGGCTGTGTCATCCACCTGTGGATTGGCACATGCTAGTAATAGAAGGGTTGGCTGGAGCAACTTATATGACAGGAACCTTACAAAGACTAAGACTAGTCTGGGAAAGCTTCCAGTGAGGAAGTAGGTTAAAATAAATGAGAAAATAGACCATTTTAGTCAACTGGATATGGTGTGTGCAAAATGGAATGGAGATAAGAGAGAAAGAGTTTCTTGGTAACACAAGAGAGCACATAAGACAAGAAGAGAAATATAAAGCAAGTCTAGAGGGCTGTAATCCAGAGTTTTAATTTAATTCAAATTACAATTTTCATCCATTATAAACAAAAGATAATTTAATGGAGTCTCATGTTATAAAAGACTCTCAAGCACTTAAATGATGTGTCAGTCTCCTCTACAGAACTGTGGTAAGTGGCTATTCAGAGTGTCTATTCAGGTTATTATTATTATTATTTTTGTTTTGTTTTGTTTTTATTTATTTTTATTTATTTTTTATTATACTTTAAGTTCTAGGGTACATGTGCATAACATGCAGGTTTGTTACATATGTATACTTGTGCCATGTTGGTGTGCTGCACCCATCAACTCGTCAGCACCCATCAATTCATCATTTATATCATGTATAACTCCC
>NW_016805896.1:553818-571978 GCF_001698545.2 Rhinopithecus bieti
CAGTATTGGGGTGGGAGTTACCCGATTTTCCAGGTGTTGTGTGTCTCAGTTCCCCTGGCTAGGAAAAGGGATTCCCTTCCCCCTTGCACTTCCCAGGTGAGGCGATGCCTCGCCCTGCTTCAGCTCTCACTGGTCGGGCTGCAGCAGCTGACCAGCACCGATTGTCCGGCACTCCCTAGTGAAATGACCCCAGTACCTCAGTTGAAAATGCAGAAATCACCAGTCTTCTGTGTCGCTCACGCTGGGAGTTGGAGACTGGAGCTCTTCCTATTCGGCCATCTTGCTCCGCCCTCCTAGAGTTTTTCCAGGGTATTATTTAATGTGTCTCAGGATAATACATTTCCTTCCTTACTTAAAAAATGTCCTATTTTAGAAAGGTCTTAATTATTAGAATACAGTCTTTCGGTAATATCCACTTACCATTTATAGTTGTGACATATGGAACCACATAGAAGAACAACCTATATGCCACCTGTTTGACCTTACAGTGAGAAGGGAAAAATAGAAAAAAGCCCCACAAGCTCTTACTCTAGGACTGTCCATACTCTCATCCTTTCATCATCTTGACTGTGCTGAAATCTGAAAATGTCTATGCTGTTTTGCTTTTCTTCGCTTTTCATTAATCCCTCAATATGATAAAATCTGATTACTGATCATTGTTTTCATTTTACCAAACTTTTATCTACCTGCCTACCATTGGAATTGTACTAAAAAAGAAAGACATTAAGATATGCTAATTTTCCAAACAATGGACAAGACTAAATCCTTACATTATAATTTTTTTACATTTATTACCCTGTCTTTCATCTCCTTCGGTAGCTTCTCTCAGTTCTCCTCTGCCTCTCGAGGATTCTGTTTCACTCTCTTCTTTTTTTGCTCTTTATCTCTTCATAGGCAACTTCATTTGTTCTCATGATTTTAATTACCATTCTTAGACTAAGAAAGTATAATTCTTTATTACTCATACAGACAACTTTCCTAATCTCTATAAATCTTATTGTGTATCTCCACCTAGATGTTCCAGAGGCTCTTCCAAACTGAAAAGTCTAAAGCTGAACTTGAACCCTCTCCAGGCCGTGCCTTACTTAATACTCACAATGTCATTGCTGGTACCACCATCCATTCAGCCACACAGGCCAGAGGCCTGGGAGTCACCTTTCAGACTTTGTCCCCACTCTCCCCTACCTCTACCTTCCATTGGTCACAAGCCTCATTGATTCCACCTGCTCTACATACCTTGAATCAATTCTTTCCTCTGCATTCCTATCCCTATGTGCTAGTTCAGTACTTCTTAGGTCTTGTCTAAATCCTTAACTGATCTCCCTCTTCTAAGACTCAGTCCTTCCAAGCAATGTTCCATATCACCACCAGAATAATTGTGCTAAAAGGTGAATTAGACCACGTCATTCCAACTGCTTAAAACTCTTCACCTGCTCTGCATCACCATGCAAGAAACTCAAATACCTCAGAGTGGATAAAAGGCCTTTTGCACTCTGGATCCCAGCTGTGTTTCCCTTGTTTTCTCCTGTCAGCCTTCCTCCTGCTCCCTCAGCAGTGCTTGTAGTTCTGTCTGCTTATAAAGTACTGCTCCTACTCACCTGGCTGGCACCACTTTCTCATTCCCTGGTAAACAATTCACCATTCAAAACCCATTTCAAAATTTACCCTCACCAGAAAGCACCCCCTGACTAATCCACACTTTTCTGTGTTAACTTCAGTATACTTATATTGTGGATCTATTGGATTCGGAGCTCCTAGGGGAAAAAAAAGATTGTTTCTTTTCAATATTCAACCTCTTTCTCCCTCCTTCCTGTGCATAGTAATTCACAGGCACATAACATTTCAATATTTATTGAATAAACAAATGTGGTCATTAAACTACATAAATTAACATTAAAATTGTCAGTCTAATGAGTAGAACATATTTAAAAACCATTAAAATATAACACATCTTTTTTTTTTGAAACAGAGTCTCACTCTGTCACCCCAGGCGGGAGTTCATTTGTGGCACGTCTCGGCTCACTGCAACCTCTGCCTCCTGCGAGTTTCAAGCGATTCTCCTGCCTCAGCCTCCGAGTAGCTGGACTACAGGTGCATACCACCACACCAGGCTAATTTGTGTGGTGTTTGTTGTGTGTTGTGTGTGTGTTATATATATATATATATATTATATATATATATTTATTTTTTTTTTTTTTTTTTAAGTAGAGATGGGGTTTCACCGTGTTGGCTAGGCTGCTCTTAAACTCCTGGCCTCAGTTGATCCACCAGCCTTGGCCTCCCAAAGGTGCTGGGGATTACAGGCTATGAGCCACTGAGCCGGCCAAAATAATTAAAAAAACACATCTTTAGACATCTTATATCCCATGTCTATGTGTATCACAGTACACAGGCTGCACAGACTGCTTCGGCTCTGGCCTAAATGTGGGCCCTAATGGATAGTCATATCTTAGGTTTAACATGTTCATCAGTCCATGAACTGGAAGCTATATAGGCATCTGAGGAAATACTGGTTAACTCCTACTTTCCCCATACTTGAGATACAAAGAGAAACAAAGAGAAGTCGACAGAAACAGAAGTCTTATAGAAGGAGGAAAGAGGTGAAGAGGAGGAAGGGAATTGTGGACCATGGTTGGAGGGCCTGGTCACATTGGCACTAACAAATATTTCTGCATAAATAAATGCATAAACGAGTGATGATGGATAAGATAGATGTATAAAGCAAAAGGAAAAGTCTAATAATAACAAAAAGTTGTGATTTTTAACTACTAACTTTCTCTTAGGGTGTGATTAATGCTCCACTGAGTGGATCTTTCTTGATCTGGCTCATGATATACATTGATTCACTCCCTGCTGCCTTTAAAACTTTAAGTAAGGTTTGAACCTCATGCTCAAGTGTATGGGACTATGATGAGAGTAAGTAACCTATTTTAAAGAAGTTTAGGAAAAACACCAGAGGAAGAATGCTGTAGTAAATAGAGCCTCAATAAATATCTAATTGTTGATTGAGTTCACTATCAATTCATAGCAGTCTCAAATAAGCCCACAGTCTTGGACCATCAGTCTCTCTAAGATCCACTGACTTATTCATCCACCCACATACCACCAATGATGTTCTCAAAGCTGTCCCTTTTCAAACCCTGGTCTTTCCTTCCTCAGAGTCAGACTTTGACTTCACCTCTGCTTCTCAGAAAAAATAGAAGCTGATAGATGAGAACTCGCATACACTGCTTTACAAAATATATGCACCTATCTCGGCTATATCCTTTTTATCCTCTCTGTTGTTACTGCAGATGAATTAACTCCTTTTCCTCTCTAAAGGTCTATTCTTCCATCTGAGTGCAGGAGCCTATTTCACTTGGCCCAGATCCTATTTTGTGGATTTGACCTTTCTTTCTTTAACTAATCATTTGGATGTTGGTTAAATTCCTTAAATCTTGAGTTTGCCTACATATTCCCTCCAGCTCTCAGTTTCTTTCCTTCCTTTCCTTCCCTGTTAAGCTTTTAGAAAAAATTGCTGCCCATTTACATTTTCTAGCTCCATTTTTCTTCTTCTGCTCCTCCATCCACTCTCATGTGGTCTGCACCCCTCATCAGATCCACCAGAATATCACATTGCTAAGGTCTACAATGAACTCTATCTCCCCAAATTAGAAGAAACTTTCATTCTCCACCTTACGAACTTCACATCAGTGTTTGACACTGTTGAAACAATCTTTTGAACACATCTTTCTCCTTACGTTTCTATCACCACACCACACCACCACCCACCCACCCACACACACACACACACACACACAACCCCATGGTATTCTCTCCTATAATTCTCATTCTCCTTTGTAAACTCATTGAATGTGAGAAACTCTTAAAGCATGGCATGAAGTTCTATTTTCTTCTCACACCACAATCTTTTCTGAAGTAATCATACCTGCAACTATAGGACACTGCCACCACCAACAAAACAACTCTATGGATAAACAAATGTGACCTATCCATACAGTGGAATATTATTCAGATCCTAAAAAAAAAAAAAATGAAGTTATACATGTTCCAATGTGGATGAACCTTGAAGACATTACTAAGTGATACACTTATCATTATACTCAGTGATACAAAAAGCCACATATTGTATGATTGCATTCATAGGAAATGCTCAGAACAGATAAATCTGTAGGAAATAGGAAATAGTGCTTGCCTAGGACTTGGGGTAGAAGGTCAGAGCAGTGAGGGTGTGGAGGAGGTGATAGCTAAAGTGCATAGGGTTTCTTTAGGGAGTGATGAAAATGTTCTAAAATTAACTGTGGTAATGGTTAATTTTATCTGTATATCTGAAACATACCAAAAACTAATGAATTGTGTACTCTAAATGGGTGAATTGTATCCTTGGTAAACTATATCTCAATAAAGCTATTTTTTAAAGTTAGCAACAACAACAGCAGTAACAACAACAACAAAGCAACTGTATGGAAATGACCCCAAATTTTATCTCCAGCTTCCACTTCTTCTTTGACCTACAGACCTATGTAGCCAACCGCCACTTATATTTCTGAAATGCATCCCTAGATCAGCATACTAAACAACAACAACAATTTCTGGCACACTCCACAAAACCTCTCTCTCCAGATCTGATCCACTTGTCTTGATCTCAGTGGACAATGCCACCTTCCTTCATCTGTTATGCAATCCTCAGTTTATGAGTCATCTCTAAAACCTTCCTTCCTTTCAATAGCAAACCCAAGTGAACTCTCATGTATTCATGCCCTTCCATCTCAGCTACCAACACCCTAATCCAAGCTCTAATTATGTCTCAATTGGACTAGTTCTGCATGTTCCCATCCACTACAATCCATTCTCTAATTCTTTTCAGAACTATTGCTTCAAAATACAAATGTGAGTGTGTGACATTCTTCTTCTCCCTGCCTTGTCTCAGCTTGAAGCCCTTCAAAGAACTTAAAGACCAAAATCTTTAATATGGTCTAAAAAGACCTGCTAGCACAGACCCCTTACTCTTATTCCCAAGTAATCTCATCACTTACCCCTGCATTTGTCTAAATCTTGCTCCTCTCTCAAGCTCAGCTTCTCTGAGAAGACTGCCCTAACCTCCCTATGTTCTTATAGTATAATATTATTCTCTCCACCATCATTCCTATCCCCATTAGAGTTATACATATATTTGTGTCACCTCTTAAGACCATCCTTCCCACTAGATATCAATTTCTATAAGGACACAGATCTTGCTATTATTTTTATCATATTGTTGTTGTTGTCTTGCCATCTTTGTACATCTTTGTATTATCTCAAGTGCCTCACAGAGATAATCTGGACTACAATAGTAGATTCTTAATATATATTTTTAATTAAGCAATTAAGCAGATTAAGCAGATTAAGAAAAATCTGATTTTACTTAGGAAACTTTCAGCGTTCCCTTCTGAACCTAGTGTAGGTGGGATTTGCCAGGATGAGAGAAGGGGTGGTTGAACTCTTCCTAAGGCAGGCTTATATAGTCAAAGAATTGCTTCCTGAAGACAAGGTTTGGCTAAATAGGGAATGCAGAAGAGACTGGTTGGACATAGACAATTCAGAAGGTGTAGGTATGACTGAGAGTGCTAAGGAGTTGTAGGAGGAGAGACAGGAAAGAGGGGAAGCAGCTAGGAATGGAGAGAAAGCTGGGGCAGAGAACATCGAATGGAAATTTTTGCTAACGTGTAGCCCTATAGTGTCTCATGTAAATACTTTTCCCCATTAAACTTTAAGTAACATGTAATTAAGTTGCTAATGAGCAATGGCATTGTATCTGGTTTGGTCAGGGGCAGCAGGGAAATGATGAAGCAAGTTGCTGATTACTGCTGCAATGTGGATGCAGGATGAGAATAAAACACTTCACTGTGATTACAACACATCCAGAAACTTTAGTAAGAGTCTGAGCAATTTCATTTCTCACTCAGTTATTTTGGAGATTTTAAAGATAGCCCTGTTTAGCTTTCCAGTTACCTCGTGTTATCACAGGTTGGTACTCTGATAGACCATAAGTGAAGTATTTCAAAGATAGAGACTTGTCCAGGTAAATAAAATTTTGTTTTTCTCCCTATAATAAGGGAGCATTTCCAAGAATGTTCTTTAAACAACACTTAGCTTGTAATTTTGTCTTTATCTCTTTAGCAGTGAGCAATTAGAAACTATGGGTTTGTGAATTCTTTAGGTTTAGGAAAATGTTAAGCAGTACAACTTACAAATGTACAATGAAGATATGACTCATTACTATTGATTCTTAAGAATCTAAGTGAAATATTTCAGTATGAAAGAGCATTTTGATGAAATAAAGGAGCAAGAAAATTACATCTGCTTTCTTTGATCTAAAGCCACATTGCATGGTTTAGATTCATGAATACATTAATCCCAGAGGCTATGCTTAGGAGGTAGAATTATAACACTGTTGTACAGCACTTATGATGCTTTTGTGATTTTTATAAACAGAAATTCTTTTTATTGGTTATGTCTCACCATAGTCTTATGAGTCAATCTCCTTATCTTTACAGCATATTTGAGTCCACTGACAAACAAAGAGGTAAAATAAACTGCTAGCATCACTAACGAGTGAGAGAACTGGAATAAGTGCTTTTGTGTCTTAACCCAGACACCTTCAATTTTTTTTCCAATGCATCACATGGGTTTCTTAGGTCATAAGAGCACTGACTCTTCATGTGACCGTCTTCAAATTTAAAGACAATCTTGATTCATGCATTGGGAAAGATCTGCACACTGCAGAACATCTTTTATTGATAATCTCATTTTTACGTTCAAAATCTGCAAATTAAGGCAAATATACCTTCCAGTTTCACCAATGATGGAAATGAAACCCAGGGAAGTGAAATGATGCTCAGGAACATGCAGCTGAAGGACCTAAGGCTAGAATTGCACTATCCAGGGTTACTGAATTATGGTTTTACATATATTTTTACACTAAAGATTATGTGTTTCTAAAGACAACACGGGATCCACAGCATGACTTTTAAAGACACAAAATTGCACACACTGAAAATAAATTAAATTGGGTTTTCTGGTCTTGGTAATAAGAACAGGTTTTTTTCTTCTACAGAAATAGTACCATTTTTATAACATATAACTATAGATTGGAAACAAAAGAAAAAAATGATTTACAGAGTGTTACCAATTTTTGTAATACCCAATTGTATAATAGAAACAAGAGAAAACAGAAACTATTTATAAAGTTTTGATTACAGTGCGCCCAAAAAAGAATTAAATAGATCATGTTTATATACTATTATCTGTGAATACATATTTAGTGAGCTACCTTAATATGCTTTGGATTTTTTAAGTGAAGTAAAAAAATATAAAAGACAAGGAGAAAGGAAATGAACCAGTTCATAAAACTGTAAAAAAACATATGTTCTCAAGCACAGAATCTATCAGCTCAATAAAAAACGTTTACTTAAAAATAAAAAGAAAGAAACTTTTGGAAAGAATCACATAGCCTAGAGGAGAGGGCTTTTTTTTTTTTTTCCCCCAGGGAAGCAAAATAAATGCTTCAACAAATATTTAGCAAAACAACAGCATACTTGTTTTAAATACTCAAAATGTTTGCCTTTTAATTGTAGGAGAAAACATATCCAGTGGGAAATATGTCTAATCAGTTTCAAAACATTAAATTTTCTTCTTGCACTCTCAATTAAAAATTGGTTGTGCATATGATAGTGTATTTACAGAGACAAAACTGCTGCCTCTTTCTTTCCCTGTATAACATCACAGTGGTTTCAGAGCCAGTTGAAGATTTTCATCAGGACTGTTCTCAAAGCTTCTGACTCCATTAAAATGAAAAATGACATTAAAATGTAGCGTTCTTGACACTGAAAATGTTTTACAGTTATCACCCATCCAAATAGATGCCAGGCAGAATTGTTTAAAGGAAACGTAGAGTTATTTTTCGGATAAAGCAGAGTGACAGGTGATATAAATAGCTCCATTATTTACTTATTTGTTCTACACTGCTCTAGAAATGAATAAGTAAGAATTTTGTGTTGTTTTCTTTGTTTTTTTCCCCCCATTAGAGATTTTTCACTAGCCTTCTTTAGGTCTTTCACCTAAGGAATAAATTCACATCCCAAATCAATGAGTAGGTAAATCTTCAGCAATGTAATTGAAATTACATTCAAACTTTTGACTGAGAGCAATGTCCCCAGGTCAATACAGTGTCATAGAATCCTGTGGCAATTCCTGAGACACAGAGCATTTTAAAGGGAGAGGAAAGCTGACTCTAAATAAATAAAGATAGTACTTAGAGAAACAGGGTAGAAAAGAGGTAAGATTAGTTTGATGCAAAATTTATTGTGGTTTTTGCCATGAAAAGTAATGTCAAAAACCGCAATTACTTAAAATTTTTTTAAATTATACTTTAAGTTCTGGGATACATATGCAGAACATGCAGGTTTGTTACATAGTTATACACGCGCCATGGTGAAAAACCACAATTACTTTTGCACCAATCTAATAGAACAGGTAAGAACAGATACTGAAAAGTTTATTGGACTGAAAAGGAGAGAGAAATACAATGCTGTGGGGTGGCATTGTGAAGAGAGCAATATACTAAGTGGAAATAGGTAGAATATAGTATTGTTCTTCTCATTCTATAATAGTGCTGCAAAAATATATATTTTCTTGACTAGATTTGCTCCTACCAACAATTTTATTGTATGAATTGTGTACAATGGGATGCCTTACAAGATTAATACACACACAAGAACAAGTCTTATGCAGTGAGCATTCTATATAGGAAGTTACTTACCTGTGACCTTATTCTGGATATAAGAAACTTGACTACCTTGGCCAAAAATTCAGTCTCTCTCCTTGAAAACATTGTATAGGAATTTTTAAATCAGGGCTTTCAAAAGTCCCCCCAAATATGGGAAGGTGCATGGAGTTTACTTGGGATGATATTGTCATATGACCTCAGAACTACATGTAGCTCCCTTAAGCATAGAGAATGATGCTCTGCCTGCATGCCTTTTTCTATTTGCTAAAACACCACAATGGCAAACATTCAACGTGTGGTTTATTTCCAATCATGCAGTCCTACCTGCCCATGCATACTAGGAAATGCTTTCTTCTTCGTCTTTTTTTTTTTCTCCTTTGCCTTTGAAAGAAATACTACAACTTGGGGTAACCCCATATCAGAAAGTCAACTACTGCTTTCAGATACCTTTTATTTGATATGTAATAGAAACTACAGAGGTATAAAAGATATGAGAAGAATTATAAATAATAATTCACCATTGTCCTCCCCTCTCAAATGTATGCAGTCATGTCCCAAATCAACGAGTGTTTCTGAGCAGTCTGATTAGTCATTTCAGAATAATATTTTACTTCACAAAAGTTAGGGAATTTGGTCCTCTGACACTTATTTGACAGTTTCTACATATCAAAGTAACAAAAGAAGTCTGTTTCCAACCTGGAAAGCCTCTCACTCTGCTCAGACCAGAGCTCCCCTAACTTAAGCAGAGAGAGAACATATTTAGGCCCATCATTGCTCTGTTGACAGGGCTAACTCCTTCCCATCCATACCACTTTACTTTCCTGCCAGTCGACATTGGAACAAATGCACAAAAAGAGAGAGTTCCATCCTTATTGGCAATACTTAATTCCTTTAGGTCGACTCCTTAAACAAACCTGCTTGTGGTCAACATGTCTTAAGACTCTACAGATTACCTGGAACCTGTCAGGCGCCGTCTGTTAACTTGATTGATTTAGATCTCTGGTTCACATATGGTTATTTCCTGTGTTCCATTATTCAAGGTATTCTCTCACAGGCCAAAGGCCACACCAACAGCTCTGGTTAAAAAATTCTAATGTATTTGGTAGATTTTTGTTTTGATATTTAATTCTCATTAAACTTGAGTAATATATAAGCATAATTGGTGAATGAACATCAGGTAAATAAAAAACTTGAAGTATTTATATCAGATCATAAATCCTTCTCATCTTTCAAGTTTCCATCTCCTTCATGAAACATTCCATGATTTTTACATGAAGCTGTTTCTTCTAATTTCTACAAATCAAAGAACCTATAAATCAACAAAATATGCCAGATGCTCCACTCTCTCTACTTCTAAAGTGTTCTTCCAGAATATTTCTTATACTTTAAAATAGCACAATTTTCTATAATGTTCAACTTCGCTCATTATAAAAGAAATAAAAATTAAAACAAGATGTCCTCATTGGCCCGTGAAACTAGTCAAAAACTTCAAGTTAATTAACTAATTATAAATTAATAAGTTGAAATTTAGAATACCAAAACTAGTGAGTAAATGGTGAAATGTGTTCTCATTGGTCTTATCCTCCAGTAAAATGGAATCTATTCAAAAAGCACGGGCCTCCTTTCTTTCAATGCCCACTTATCCTAATTAAAATTAATTCTTGTTAACTCATTTGCTTCTGTCCCCTCAAATAGTATGGATTGATTACCTTTAGTAGTTACCAAAAACAAAAGTCAAGTACTCAACTTTCTTGTTTTTTAAGAAAGCAAGTGTGTTAAATTTCCCATCAACAAAGAGGGGGAACAAAACCCATTAAATAGAACTCTTTGTACTTGTTGATGACAAGCAACATGTAATTTCTAAATTTCTAATTGGCTGCATGGGCCTTTCTAAGTTATTTTTTTTAACTTTAATCAATGTAGAGTTGCCCATGATTATAAACATAGAGATCTTAGTATCCTAACTTAACAACACGAGAAAGAGATGACGCCTTGTCTTTCAAAGTTACTTCTGCCTCCAGTTTATTGACCCTTTTGGGCAGGTGAGATAATCCCTCTTTTAATCTGAGCGAGCAAAAAAAAGTCGATCAAGTTCACTATAGTAAGGAGTACAGAAACCATGAAAATTGGACTGTAGGACTGAAAACTGCTAAAACATGACAGCAAAAATGAACAAATGAACAGAGCAGATATAAAAGTATCTGTAGTCTCTTACTGTCAAAACTTTAACATGCAGATTTGAAAACATTCAGCAAGAAGGGGAAGCATCTGGCAAAGAGATTATACATTAAATAAAAGTGAGATTTCAAATAAAGGATCTTTGCCTTTATCTTTGCACAGAAAAATCTCTCCCCTATCACCAAAGTTGCGTTTCCTTGGCTGTGAGAGAGAGGAAGGGGGAAATGGTTTTAGCAATTACTAAATGAGTGAAATACAAAAAAAATGGAATGAAGACAATTGATCTACGGTAAACTGAAGCTCCAGAAAAAGAGGAGAAAATAGAGCAGAGAAAGTATTTGAAGGAATAATGGTTGAGAAATATTCAGAACTAATTAAACACTCCAAGCCACAGATCCTAGAAACTGAATGCTTATGAGAGCATTAAAAAATAATATCATAGTGTAAAGGCATATAACAAAAAACAAAGATCTTATGTAAGAGATTGCTTACATAGGAGAAAGAATTTGGCATCTCACATCTCAATAATAACAACACAATCTAGAAGACAGTCAAATTGTTTTTTCAAAACACTGATAGAAAATAACTCAGTATATAGAATTTTATGAACAGCAAAACTACTTTTCAAAAGAATAAAATTATGCCTTTTCAGACAAAATATGACACCTTAAAATATACAGCCCCACGGAACTTTTAGATGATATGTTTCAGGATAAAAAACATGGTCATAGGAGAAATAAGTAAAATGTAAAAAAAGAAAAATAAGTAAACAATGTAAACGTAATGAAGAACATGGTCACAGGAGAAATGAAATGTAAAAAAGAAAATAAGCAAACAATGTGAACATAATAAAATCTAAATAAAAATTGCTGAAATAAAATATCAGTTGGACTTAGAACATTTAGAAGGACTTTGTATTGTTTGAAAAGAAGATAGTTACTACTAATAAAATTTAAACTTTGTTGTGCTTATAATAAAATTCAAAATTTTTAGAAGTACAGGTGGTATAATTTCAAACACGATAGATGAAAAAATGGAACCAAAACCAAAACCTAAAATAAACTAATCCAAGAAAAGGCAAAGGAGAAAGAAAACGTAGAATAATAGAAAAGAGCGCTAAAGCAAAATAAATTAAAAAAAGTCCTAAGCAAAACAATAGTAGTATATACTAAACTACTTAGTAAAACAACAAGACGACAAATTTCAAAATCAACAGCACACTGGTACAAAAGAAGCATTAAGAGTAAATAACAAGGAAAGGGAGAGAGGAAAAAAGAATAATACATCAAGAGAAAGTCTGATTGGCTAGTATCACTATGAGTAAAATTTACTTTAGGCAACCAAATTTAACAGAGAAGAGAATATATTTAATAATAAAAGATTCAGTTCTAAGGACAGTTATAAGAATATAAAGCTTATAGTGCACCAATAAATTCTCAAATTATATAAGCATGGTTTTAAAAAATGATCGCACCTCAAAAAAACTGACAAATCTAATAGACTAAAGATTTTACTATCTCTTTTCAGTAATGTATACTAATGTTCTTAATAAATCTTCATTTAAAATTTAAAAATGTAAACCCTTTTAAATAATTTTATGGGTTCCTAGCTAAAAATAGTTAGCTAAAGTGCATACTTAATAACTTAAAAAGAAGCAATTAAACCCAAAGAAATTAAGAGAACAAAATAATAAAGTTAAAGCATAAATTAAACAGGAAATAATCAAATAAAGAATCAATAAAGCCAAAAGCTGGTTCTTTGAAAACATAAATATAGTTGACAATTATAATTGGCGAGACTAATAAAGAAAACAAAACACAAATACAAAGCATTGAGAACGAAAAAGAAACATAATTGTAGATATAAGAGATTTTTTAAATTAAGAGATTATGAAAAACTTTGACAATACATTTTAATATTTACACAAAATAGAAAAAAATTCTAGAATAACATAATTCACCAAAATTGACTAAAGAAGAAATAGATAATCTGATTTGTCATATATTCATTGAATAAATTAAATCTGTTTTTAGAAACCTTCCACCAAACTAATGTCAGCTGAGATGATTTTATAGGCAAGTCCTGTGATACATTCATGGAAGAGATGAATTCAATCTTAACCAATTTCCCTACAGAATAGAAAAAAATGAAGCACCCTCTGTATCAGTTAGGATAATTATAGTGTGTCTTATCAGAGAGTCAATACTAATTTTAGTATCCTAAAGAAGGCTGAAGTTTGTTTTTTCATTATACAACAATCTAAGGTTTCAGATCAGAGAGTGGTTACCATTCAGGACCCACGTTTCTTTAATCTTGTTTCTCTGCTGTCTCTCTGGTTCTTGGTTTGGGGAAATTTGAGGAGTCTTTTCTGTTGTTTTTGCTTTTGTGTTTTAAATTTTGGTCTGCCTGATTGAAACTACAGTGCAGGCACATCCACATTCTGGTTCACAGCAAGTAGACAGAGCATATGAAGGATGGATGCCCCAATATTTTAAGTCTCTGATTTGAAAATGGTGTGCATCACTTTGGATCACATTCCACTGGTATAAACTTAGCAAGTTGTAAATATCCCTTGGAAATTGGAAATCTGGGAAAGCTATCCCTACTCTACACAAGTATGTTTGAACAAGTATCAACTCACTTCTGGCATCTGAAGTATGTAAGTAACAGATGAATAAGCACCCATTAGAACTGCTGTAAAAATTCATGGAACAGAATAAAGATTTCTCATGTTCCAATCTAAGAGTCTTTTATGCTCCAAGATCCTGTGAATCTATAACACAGATTTCTCAAAAGCAAAAAAAATAAAATAAAATAAAATAAAGAAAACAGAACAAGAAAATGGGTGCAAAATAAGAAGGCTGACAGTGCCATTGCAAGCAATTCACTTAAAAATTTGCCCATGCACGGAGCTGAAAAATTGTGTCATATTGGCTGTAAGATTGTAATCCAAGGAATAGTGATTCAATTCCCTTTTGCCTGAAATCCATGCAGTTAGAATAAATTTCTCAATCAAGGGCCATTTATATATTTTATATATAATTACCATCATATGATCCTTTAATTGGTTCATTAGTAAAGAAAGAGAACACAAATTTTATGTAGAATCTATTGTACTAGGTGTTCATGCATAACATTTATTTAATCTTTATTTTTATAGGTAAACAATTTAGAATTAAAGAGATTAAATCAATAGCCTGAGGTCACATAGGTTTTCGTGCCCATTTACTTGATTTATACATTGATTTCTTTTCATTCAGCACTAACAGCTCAGTTATTTGGAGGGTTTAGCATCGTTATACCACACTGAAGAACAACAGTAATAATTCACTGTAAATATAGTTTCATTTTAAAAGAGTAAGGATAATTTTATGTAGAAACTGATATATGCAATTATATTTGGAAGAAATATATGGAAACTAATAATTGTAAAATAATTTAGCTTATTGATGAAGAGTGTCAGAAATGGCATGATAATTGCATAAATTATTAAAATTTGTACAACTCTTAAAAGATATCAATCAGAACATCAAAACTTTTACCTCTTCAAATTGGAAAGGCCATATTTTAGTTTATTATTCCCCTAATAGAATAAATTGAGTTAATTCCCTCATTTTTAATTAAATTTTAGCTCACTGATAGGCCATTACTGACAAAATGGGTATAATTTATTGTTTTATAGGGAAAAATAAAATATTCAAGTTTGTCTTCAGTGATAATATATTCTATTTAGTATTTGGGTATTATCTCATTTTTCAGTAATAATTTCTCATAGACATTTAGAGCCTACACTTAGAAACTCAGCTGTGACGGAAAATGTCATCTTCTCTTTTTCTAAAGCCTCCCTAACTTAAGTGGTAAATATATTATCTTTTTTTTTTAGCCATTTCATAATAATCCAGGAACATCTCAGCTTGTTTTAAAAATAAAGAACATTTATTTAGGATCACCAAGACATTTCAAAAATGGCCTAGAAGTGGTAATGACTCGCTGTCTCCTGCACATGTCTTTTACTGATTCACACATTTCCCTATGGCTTTGACCCCAGCTTTCTCTTGTCCATAGTGGCTTACATTTTTTAAATTGAGTCCTTATGATAATAACAATAACAAAGAAACCCACATTTTTCTTTTAATTTTTATTTCTTTTTTTCTAAACTGACTTTGCTTATCTCTAGGGTGCTTCAAATTTAATTGTGTGGAAATAAGCTGGATGGCTGATTTAATAGTCACTTTTGACATTATCCAAAACCTCTTAACGAGAGCTGCAAAACATTCCAGTTTTGTAAATACAATTTTTTGAAGTTATAGTGCTATAAACTAGAACCTACTAAACTAAAATACTAACCACCACTTTCTTTCTTTTTTTTTTTTTTGAGACGGAGTCTCGCTCTGTCCCCCAGGCTGGAGGGAGTGGCGCGATCTCGGCTCACTGCAAGCTCCGCCTCCCGGGTTCACGCCTTTCTCCTGCCTCAGCCTCCCCAGTAGCTGGGACTACAGGCGCCCGCCGCCAGGCCCGGCTAATTTTTTGCATTTTTAGTAGAGACGGAGTTTCACTGTGTTAGCCAGGATGGTCTCGATCTCCTGACCTGTGATCCACCCGCCTCGGCCTCCCAAAGTGCTGGTATTACAGGTGTGAGCCACTGCACCCGGCCTAACCACCACTTTCTAATTCTAGCAAAGAGACAATGATATGATGTGGTATGAGTGAGATATAAAAAATGAAAAGGGAAGGATAGACAATTCCAGATTTCTGTATCACAACACAAGTGTTGTAACATTACTTTTGAAAGCAGCACAGATTATTTTGTGGACTTAAGCTGAAGAAGCTCTTAGAATGAAAAAATAAAAAAACTCTTCAAGCACTGCATCTTCATTTTGTTAAGTTCCAGGGTACATGTGCAGGATGCGCAGGTTTATATATACAAACAAAGCACTGCATCTTAAAAGGCATGTCATGATGTATGGTACGTCATACTACAGGATAATTGCTGAGCGTCCTTTGCATTACAAATATGGGGACAAAGTTTTTGGTTTTGTACATTACCATTGTGCAAACGAGAGGATAAAGTGTTAATCATGGCATAGTTAGATCAACTGACATTTTCCCTGCACAGCACCAATGATCTTTTCAAACTGTTAGTTCTATGCTCAAACCGTTTGTGTGTTCCCATCTCAGTGGAATAATATGCCAAATCCTTACTAGCGCTTAGGATGATTGATCATTACTTGGCCCCTGAGAACCTCTCTGACCTCATCCGCTTCCACTACCACCAGCTTCTTCATCCCGCATCACATGAGTCTCCTTGTTGCTCCTCACATGTGCTAGATAGTCTCTTACCCCAAGGTAACATTATAAAACTTACCTCTGCCATGACCATTCAGGTGGAAATCAGTTTGGCTCCTTTCATTTCAGGTCTTTGCTTAGATACCACCTCACCTGTCCAATCACAATGCTGTCCCTACTTTTCTTTTCTCCATGATAGACATAAAAGATAGATAATTGATTTTTTTTTTTTGGCTTGCATTTCTCCACTGAAATGTAAACTATGTAAGAAAAGGGCTTCCCCCCCACCCCCCCAAAATATGTGTTCCTGTTGCCTAGAATAGAATCTGGCAAAAGTTGGCCACTCAGTAAATATTACTTTGAATTAATAAATGAAAAAGTTGGCCCAAGATGGCCAAATAATAACAGCTCCAACCTCCAGCTCCCAGCGTGAGTGACACAGAAGACAGGTGATTTCTGCATTTTCAACTGAGGTACCAGGTTCATCTCACTGGGGAGTGCCAGACAATCAGTGCTGGTCAGCTGGTGCAGCCCGACCAGTGAGAGTTGAAGCAGGGCGAGGCATTGCCTCACCTGGGAAGTGCAAGGGGGAAGGGAATCCCTTTTCCTAGCCAAGGGAAACTGAGACAGACAACACCTGGAAAATCGGGTAACTCCCACACTAATACTGTGCTTTACCAAGGGTCTTAGCAAATGGCACACCAGGAGATTATATTCCACACCTGGCCCGGAGGGTTCCACACCCACGGAGCCTCCCTCATTGCTAGCACAGCAGTCTGAGATCTAACTGCAAGGCGGCAGCGAGGCTGGAGGAGGGGTGCTCGCCATTGCTGAGGCTTAAGTGGGTAAGCAAAGCCAAGGGGGCTCAAACTGGGTGGAGCCCACCACAGCTCACGGAGGCTAGCCTACCTCTGTAGACTCCTCTTCTGGGGACAGGGCATAGCTAAACAAAAAGCAGCAGAAACCTTGACAGAGGTAAATGTCCCTGTCTGACAGCTTTGAAGAGAGCAGTGGATCTCCCAGCACCGAGGTTGAGATCTGAGAACAGACAGACTGCTTGTTCAAGTTGGTCCCTGACCCCTGAGTGGCCTAACTGGGAGACATCCCCCACTAGGTGCAAACCGACACCTCACACCTCACATGGTGGGGTACACCCCTGAGATGAAGCTTCCAGAGCGAGAATCAGACAGCAACACTCGCTGTTCAGCAATATTCTATCTTCTGCAGCCTCCGCTGCTGATACCCAGGCAAACAGCGTCTGGAGTGGACCTCAAGCAAACTCCAACAGACCTACAGCTGAGGGTCTTGACTGTTAGAAGGAAAACTAACAGACAGAAAGGACAGTCACACCAAAACCCCATCAGTATGTCACCATCATCAAAGACCAAAGGCAGATAAAACCGCAACGATGGGGAAAAAGCAGTGCAGAAAAGATGGAAATTCAAAAAATCAGAGCGCATCTCCCCCTGCAAAGGAATGTAGCTCATCGCCAGCAATGGAACAAAGCTGGAGAGAGAATGACTTTGATGAGTTGAGAGAAGAAGGCTTCCGTCAATCAAACTTCTCAGAGCTAAAGGAGGAACTACGTAACCAGTGCAAAGAAACTAAAAACCTTGAAAAAAGAGTGGATGAAGGGATAACTCAAATAATCAATGCAGAGAAGACCATAAAAGAACTGATAGAGATGAAAATCATGATGCAAGAAATACGTGACAAATGTACAAGCTTCAGTAACCGACTGAATCAACTGTAAGAAAGAGTATCAGCGATTGAAGATCAAATGAATGAAATGAAGCAAGAAGAGAAGTGTGGAGAAAAAAGAGTAAAAAGAAATGAACAAAGCCTCCAAGAAGTATGAGATTATGTGAAAAGACCAAATCTACATCTGATGGGTGTGCCTGAAAGTGACAGGGAAAATGGAACCAAGTT
>NW_016805896.1:573444-593659 GCF_001698545.2 Rhinopithecus bieti
CCTCGAAGAAGAGCAACTCCAAGACACATAATTGCCAGATTCACCAAAGTTGAAATGAAGGAAAAAATCTTAAGGGCAGCCAGAGAGAAAGGTCGGGTTACCCACAAAGGGAAACCCATCAGACTAACAGCAGACCTCTTGGCAGAAACTCTACAAGCCAGAAGAGAGTGGGGGCCAATATTCAACATTCTGAAAGAAAAGAATTTTCAACCCAGAATTTCATATCCAGCCAAAGTGAGTTTCATAAGTGAAGGAGAAATAAAATCCTTTACAGACAAGCAAATGCTTAGAGATTTTGTCACCACCAGGCCTGCCCTACAAGAGATCCTGAAGGAAGCACTAAACATGGAAAGGAACAACAGGTACCAGCCACTGCAAAAACATGTCAAAATGTAAAGTCCATCGATGCAAGGAAGAAACTGCATCAACTAGCGAGCAAAATAACCAGCTAATATCATAATGACAGGATCAAATTCACACATAACAATATTAATCTTAAATGTAAACAAGCTAAATATCCCAATTCAAAAGCATAGATTGGCAAATTGGATAGAGTTAAGGCCCGTTGGTGTGCTGTATTCAGGAGACCCATCTCATGGGCAAAGACACACACAGGCTCAAAATAAATGGATGGAGAAACATTTGCCAAGCAAACGGAAAGCAAAAAAAAGCAGAGGTTGCAATCCTCATCTCTGATAAAACAGACTTTAAACCAACAGAGATCAAAAAAGACAAAGAAGGACATTACATAATGGTAAAGGGATCAATGCAACAAGAAGAACTAACTATCCTAAATATATATGCACCCAATACAGGAACACCCATATTCATAAAGCAAGTTCTTTTTTTTCTTTTTTTTTTTTTTCTGAGGCAGAGTCTCACTCTGTTGCCCAGGCTGGAGTGCAATGGCATGATCTCAGTTCACTGCCAACTCTACCTCCCGAGTTCAAGCGATTCTCCTGCCTCAGCCTCCTGAGTAGCTGGGATTACAGGAGCGTACCACCATGCTAAGCTAATTTTTGTATTTTTAGTAGAGACGGGGTTTCACCATATTCGTTAGGCTGATCTCAAACTGACCTCGTGATCCACTTGCCTTGGCCTCCCAAAGTACTGGGATTACAGGCATGAGCCACCACACCCCAGTCAATAAAGCAGGTTTTTAGACATCTATAAAGAGACTTAGACTCCCACACAATAAGAGTGGGAGACTTTAACATCCCACTGTCAATATTAGACAGATCAATGAGACAGAAAATTAATAAGGATATTTAGGACTTGAACTCAGCTCTGGACCAAGCAGACCTAATAGACATCTACAGAATTCTCCACTTCAAATCAACAGAATATACATTCTGCTCAGCACCACATCACACTTATTCTAAAATTGCCCACATAATTGGAAATAAAACACCCCTCCACAAATGCAAAAGAATGGAAATCATAACAAATGGTTTATCAGACCACAGTGCAATCAAATTAGAACTCAGGATTAAGAAACTCACTCAAAATAGCACAGCTACATGGAAACTGAACAACCTGCTCCTGAATGGCTACTGGGTAAATAACAATTTTAAGGCCGAAATCAATAAGTTCTTGAAACCAATGAGAACAAAGACACAATGTACGGGAATCTCTGGGACAGAGATAAAGAGATTTTTAGAGGGAAATTTATAGCACTAAATGCCCACAGGAGAAAGTGGGAAAGATCTAAAATCGACACTCTAACATCACAATTAAAGGAAGTAGAGAAGCAAGAGCAAACAAATTCAAAAACTAGCAGAAGACAAGAAATAACTAAGAGCAGAACTGAAGGAGATAGAGACATGAAAAACCCTTCAAAAAATCAGTGAATCCAGGAGCTGATTTTCTGGAAAACTTTACAAAATAGATAGACTGCTATCCAGACTAATACAGAAGAAAAGAGAGAAGAATCAGATAGACATAATAAAAACGATAAAGGCGAGATCACCCCTGATCCCACTGATCTAAGGAAGAAATCACCACTACCCACTAATCCCTGGTAGTACGATAAACATCTCTATGCAAATAAACTAAAAAAATCTAGAAGAAATGGATAAATTCCTGGACACATACACCCTCCCAAGACTAAACCAGGAAGAAGTTGAATCTCTGAATAGAGCAATAAAAAGTTCTGAGATTCAGGCAGTAATTAATAGCCTACAAACCAAAAAAATCCCAGGATCAGAGAGATTCATAGCCAAATTCTATCAGAGGTACAAAGAGGAGCTGGTACCATTCCTTCTGAAACGATTCCAAACAATAGAAAAAGAGGGACTCTTCCCTAACTCATTTTATGAGGCCAGAATCATCCTGTTAACCAAAACTTGGCAGAGACACAACAAAAAAAAAGAAAATTTCAGGCCCATCTCCCTGATGAATATTGATGCCAAAATCCTCAATAAAATATGGCAAACTGAATCCAGCAACAAATTAAAAAGCTTATCTACCATGATCAAGATGGCTTTATCCCTGGAATGCAAGGCTGATTCAACATACGCAAATCAATAAACATAATCTATCACATAAACAGAACCGATGACAAAAACCACATGATTTTCTCAATAGATGCAAAAAAGGCTTTTGACAAAATTCAACACCCCTTCATGCTAAAAACACTCAATAAACTAGGTACTAATGAAAGATATCTCAAAATAATAAGAGCTATTTATGACAAACCCACAGCCAATACCATACTGAATGGGCAAAAGCTGCAATCATTCCCTTTGAAAACAGGCACAATACATGGATGTCCTCTCTCACCACTCCTATTCAACATAGTATTGGAACTTCTGGCCAGAGCAATCAGGCAAGAGAAAGAAATGAAGAGTATTCAAATAGGAAGAGAGAAAGTCAAGTTATCTGTGTTTGCAGATGACATGATTGTGTATTTAGAAAACCCCATCATCTCAGCCCAAAAACACTTTAAGCCAATAAGCAACTTCAGCAAAGTCTCTGGATACAAAATCAATGTGCAAAAATCACAAGCATTTCTCTACACCAATAACAGACAAAGTGAGAGCCAAATCATGAGCAAACTCCATTCACAATTGCTACAAAAAGAGTAAAATACCCAGGAATCCAACTTACAAGGGATGCAAAGGACCTCTTCAAGGAGAACTACAAACCACTGCTCAAGGGAATAAGAAAGGACACAAACAAATGGAAAAATATTCCATGCTCATTTAATGCTATTCTTATCAAGCTACCATTGACTTTCTTCACAGAATTAGAAAAAACTACTTTAGATTTCCATAAAAGACGCCCCTGCTAAGACAAGACAAGTTCCAAAAAGTTAAAAAGTATAGAGGCCATGCCTGCTATCTTATTCCAACATACTACAAGGCCTATCAGCTAACCAAAAACAGCATGGTGAACCTCGGTAACCAAAAGTATATAAAACCAATGGAACAGAACAGAGGCCTTCAGAAATAAACCACCACCATCTACAACAAATCCTGATCTTTGACAAACCTGCAACAAAAAAGCCAGCAATGGGGAAAGATTCACTATTAAATAAATGGTGTCTGGGGAAACTGCTAGTCACATGCAGAAAACTCGAAACCTGGACCCCTCCTTACACCGTAATACAAAATTAACTCAAGATTGATTAAAGATTTAAACATAAGACTTAAAACAATAAAAACTGTAGAAGAAAACCTGGGCAATATCACTGAGGACATAGGCATGCACAAATATTTTATGATGAAAACACCAAAAGCAAATGCAGCAGAAGCCAAAATTGACAAATGGGATCTAATTAAACTAAAGAGCTTCTGCACAGCAAAAGAAACTATCATCAGAATGAACAGGCAACCTACAGAATGGGAGAAAATTTTTGCAATCTGTCGATCTGACAAAAGGCTAATATCCAGAATCTACAAGAACTTAAACAAATTTACAAGAAAACAAACAAACAAATAAGAAAACCCATCAAGAAGTGGGCAAAGGATATGAACAGGCACTTTTCAAAAGAAGACATTTATGTGGCCAACAAACATGAAGAAAAGTTCATCATCACTGTTCATTAGAGAAATGCAAATCAAAACCATTGTGAGATACTATCTCACGCTGGTTAGAATGGTGATCATTAAAAAGTCAGGAAGCAACAGATGCTGGAGAGGATGTGGAGAAATAGGAATGCTTTTACACTGTTGGTGGGAGTGTAAATTAGTTTAACCATTTTGGAAGAGAGTGTGGCGATTCCTCAACATCTAGAACTAGAAATATCATTTGACCCAACAAGCCCATTACTGGGTATATACCCAAAGGATTATAAATCATTCTACTGTAAAGACACATGCACACGTATATTTATTGGAGCAGTATTCCACTTTTCACATAGCAAAGACTTGGAACCAACCAAAATGTCCATCACTGTTAGATTGGATAAAGAATATGTGGCACATATACATAGTGGAATAATATGCAGCCATAAAAAGAATGAGTTCATGTCCTTTGAAGTGATATGGATGAAGCTGGAAGCCATCATTCTCAGCAAACTAACACAGGAACAGAAAATCAAACAGGGCATGTTCTCACTCATAAGTGAGGGTTGAACAATGAGAACATATGGGCACAAAGAGGGTAACATTACACACTGCGGCCTGTTGGGGGATGGAGGGCAAGGGGAGGGATAGCATCAGGAGAAATACCTAATGTAAATGATAGGTTGATGGGTGCAGCAAACCACCGTGGAACATGTATACCTATGTAACAAACCTGCACGTTCAGCACATGTATCCCAGAACTTAAAGTATAATAATAAAAAAAAAAAAACTTGAAAAAAAAAGTCATGATAATTTCTGTTTCTGAGACAGGCTGTTATTTAAATTTACTTTTATGAATTTATAATGTTGAAAGTGATATTACCAAGGTGGCAGAATAGGATTTCATCCCATCACTGAAACCGCAATTAAACAACCATCCATTCATTAAAAAACAAATAAACAAACAAAAAAATCCTTCACAAGATTTAAGGAATCTAGTGAAAGATTGCAGCATCTGGTAGAGCACAGAAATAAGAAAAGACGCATTGAAGAGGATAGGAAGGATAGTTTTATATTATCTGCATCTGCTCCTCTTTCAAGTCTGGGTAATGCAGAGTGCAAAGTGGGGAGAGATACCCCGTGCACAGGGGAAGGAACGTGAAGTAACCACCTACCTTTGCAAGAGTCCGTAACACCAGGCCCACTCCAGTGGACCTGGTGTTAGGTCAGTCTTGCAGCCCAGACATTTTGGTTGGTTCCAGATTGGCCTCTGTAGCCCCAGAATTCAGCCCCATCTCAGCTGCATGACAGCTCTTGCAGCCCCAGGCCCTAAGCACACCACAGTGCCAAGCTGGCCCCTGTGAACCCAGGCTTCAGGCTGGTCCACATGACGCCAGGCTCTAGGATAGCTTCCATAGACAAGACTCAGGTGTCCCCATGAACTCAGTCCTAAGCTGGCCACGCAGACTCGGGTTAATGGCCTGCCCTAAAATCAGATCTGCCCCCATGGATCCAGGATCCAGCCCTGCATGGACCCAGGCTTGAGACCCATCTGCACAGACCCCAGGGTCTAAGCCCATCACTGTAGAGTCAGGCTGCAGGCCTGTCCCCATGGATCCAGTCAACAGGTCCACCTCAGTGGATGCCATCTCCAGGCTGGACCCCAGGGATGCAGGATCCAGGCCTACACCCGAGGGCCCAAGCTCCAGACCTGCCCCTGAAGACACAGTGCCAGGCCCACACATATGGACAAACGCTCCAGACCTTCTCCAGTGAACCCAGGCCATAGGCTAGTCCCTGGGTACTCAGGTGCTACATGAAGACACAAGGGAAATGCATGCGCACCTCCACAGTTGTCTCTGTAGCTTTCTCCTCTCCAGATAGCTGCCTTAATAATTCCAGCTGTCTTGGTCTTCCTGAACTGCCTCCTTGACTCAAGAAAACTACCAGTCTTTGTTTGGGTCTCTCTTTCCTGCATTGCAGGCCAAAACCCCTCTTCAGGCCATAAACTGGAGCATTCTTAGGTCTCACCTTATTTCTTTCCTTTACCTTAACACTGCCTGTTGTGCTATGTCTGAAAACTGTTGTTTCATGTATTTTGTCCACTCTTACAATTATTTCAGTGAGTGTGAGGGGGATGCGTATCTAGTTCCTGTTACTTTTTTTTTTTTGGAGACGCAGTCTTGATCTGTCGCCCAGTCTGGAGTGCAGTGGTGCAATCTCGGCTCACTGCAACCCCTGCCTCCTGGGTTCAAGCGATTCTCCTGCCTCAGCCTTCTGAGTAGCTGGGGCTGCAGGTGCACACCACCACTCCCAGCTAATGTTTTTGGATTTTAGTAGAGATGGGGTTTCACCGTGTTGCCCAGGCTGGTCTCAAACTCCTGACAGGCAATCCGCCCACCTTAGACTCCCAAAGTGCTAGGATTACAGGTGTGAGCCACCGTGCCCAGTCCCTGTTGCTTCTTAATGGGTACAAATGAAAGTTATGGGACAGAGGTTTTGATGGGATGTGGGAGGAGGCTTGTGATATTATGTTATTAATATATCTAGAACATGAAGTAAGAATATACTATAATACAATTTTCTTTAAAAGTAAAATCCATTTTAAATGTTTTTTCAAACATATTGATTCTTGACTTTTATGTCTTATGTGAACTATAGGATGATTACAATTGGAAACTATTTTTATCATTAAGTAACTTATATTTTGTTTTAGCATTTTCTTATAGTGTTAATTAAAATAATATATTGTGATATTTTTGTTTCATTTCTTTAGTCATGTATTTTAAGAACAAATTTAAAATGTTTTAAATAATTGTACTTTTTTCTGTTAGAAACATTTCCTTTAGGTATAAATATATTCCATACATTTTAAACCACTAAAACTATTGAGGTATGATCTAACTGACAGTATATAGTTATATTATCTAAACAAGATGCCTAGATCAATTGTATATAATCATATGTAAACCTCAAATTCTCCAGGAAATACTAGCTTTGAGGCACAAGTGAAATCGCATATTTTTATACCCTAATTCCGTTTTCTCAACAACACCCTTCTTGTTTAAGCAATGGCTCAAGATATTTCTCGGCTCTTTCTAGGAATCCCTAAATATGTATCTCATGCATGCCTATAAACCAACCTTATTCCAGTGAAAGATCTGCAGTCCCTCATATAGCATCTACCATTTTTGACATCCATAGTGCATAAAGTCACTCTATAAAGCCACTCTGCTGACATGGCTGATGGCATCTATAGTGGAAATAACACGGTGCTAGCTAAGGGCATTGTCTTGTGATTCGAAGAGTCATAGCATGGTGCTGGTTTCTGTGCAGGCAGGGAGAATGTGCTTGGAGTTTTTCTCAAACTTTTTCTCAAAATACAGCACTTTCTGGCATTTGTTCTTCTCTTAGAATCTTGTCAAGTATTTTATGAAAATAGTCCTATCAGCTTCTAGCCTTTACTTTTGTAATTAATGTGGTTCAAACCGGTCCAAGGGAGCCTGATGGGTAATAGATGTAGTTCTCTTAATTATCCTTTTTCTTTCTCCTCAGGGACCCTTGGCCTAGCCAAAGTAATACCACTTTCTACAGTACAAAATAACCTCCTCCCTGTGTATTAAAGTACACAAATTATATACTGAAAGAGGATGGTGCTATTCCTACCAAGAAGTGAAATTGTCAAGATACTTTTAGAAAATAGATACCAGAGAACGTTCGAACATTATGACATTTCTAGTCTCTGATAAAACGTAGATAATTTAATTCTATCTTTGAAAAATAACATATATCAATGAATGGGTCATTTTCTACATCGAGATTGTATAGTTTGCTAACTTTCCCAAATAAATAATGATCCATTGTCATAAACACATTATAAGTATTAACCTACTTAATCCTCACAACAAGCTTATGCATTGTGCACATTATATTTCCATCTCACAACTTTGCCTAAGTTTCCATAGCTAGGAAGCGGAAAAGCCAGGATTACACCCATGTTTTTCTTGCCATATTTTGCCCCTTTAAGAAGGGAGTTAACTCTTGCAAGGTTTAAGTTGATTATGATTTTGACTCCACTTTGAACACTTACATTCAATGTATTTTATATTTTGTCCCATATATATACAAATATACATACATATATACACATATATATAATGCTGGATATTTAAATATTAATCTATTACACTTGAAAATTATACAAGGATATATTAAAATATCACTGGCATATGTTGCGTGTGTGTATTTAGTTTATTGGTGTCTGTTTTCCTCAAAGTGGCATAGACACAGATCTGCTTAAATTAAGTTCATTCCAATGTGCCTAATTCTAGACTAGAATAATGAACCATGCAAACGTTTTCTCCAATACATTACTAATTTATATGAGTAGATGAGTAGATCCTTTTTTTTTTTTTTTTGACAGGGAGTCTCTCACTGTCACCCAGGCTAGAGTGCAGTGGCGCGATCTCAGCTCACAGTAAGCTCTGCCTCCTGGATTCGTGTCATTCTCCTGCTTCAGCCTCCCGAGTAGCTGGGACTACAGGCACTTGCCACCACGGCCAGCTAATTTTTTGTATTTTTAGTAGAGATGGGGTTTCACCATGTTAGCCAGGATGGTCTCAATCTGCTGACCTCCTGATCTGCCCACCTTGGCCTCCCAAAGTGCTGGGATTGCAGGTGTGAGCCACCATGCCTGGCCGAGCAGATCCTTTTGTTTAAACAATTGATCTACCTAATCAGGTCATTCTAATTCTATATGTTAGAACTAAAAGGGTAGAACAGGAAGAGCTGTGTGGCATTTTGCACTTTACTGAGATATGAGTAGTATTGGTGCCCTGGTGTCAGAGCCAACTGTAAATAGATAAATTTTTTGCACTATTCTATAAACTTACCTGAAAAGTGTACTCTTAGTGGGAGAATATTGCCTAAGACCATCCTATGATATCTTCAGTGTATGATATCCTTACCACTCTATAACTATAATTGAAGAGGCTCTTTTAACCTGGAATCTTCTACCATTAAACAACTACTTGTTTCCTTGTGTTAATGCACTGGTGTTCAGTTAGTGTGCCAAGTTATGGAAAGATTTGGAAAGAGTTTTACTAAGGGAAGGGTGAACTATTCAGACCTGAGTAGGGTGTTGTAGTGTGTAACGTGGAGGCTTTGAGTGTCCAGCATGGTAGGATGGTCAAAAGAAGGGATAAAGATGAGGAACAAAAGAGGGAAGCATGGATGATACTTGTTTCAATATTTTATCACATTTGGATAAACTGTTCATAGCTGCATTCTGGAGTGTCTGTGTTTCATTTTTAACTCCCTTTACTTATTGTTACATATTTTAATCCCAAACAGTATTTCACGTGCCCTCAAATGTCCCTGATAGTCATTTACTTTTTTGCTACCCTCTTTAGTTCTTTGTTAATTTGGACTTAGATTTAAAAATTTTTCTCAGCTTCCCAGTAGGATGTTCAATGAGGCCTCATTTTAAATATTATAGATATTAAAATTTCATTTCAAGTCAATTCATTAAGTAGCCACCAAGTGTTAATAATTAAGTTATTTTATGCTTTTAAATTTTGAATATTGTATAAATAGACTATACTGAAGCAGATGAGAAATGACTTCTATAGAGTCCTTTGCAATAAACAATGACCAATCACAGAGTAATCTTTGTGGCAGAGGATGGTTTCAGGAAGTGACATGGTCTTATCTTGTGTATGGAACAGAGCCATCCATACAGTGTATGACCAGGCTAAATGCCACCACTGCAGTGGGACTTTCAGAAGGTTCAACTTTTCTGCCTGGTAAGGCTTTTAACTGTGTGATTCTCTAGATAGGCCTAATTCCAACTTGGTCTATAATTTATTCAGTATATTTAGACATGCTTCTGAATACACACATTCTAGTCCTTTTTCTCTGTGATGTTTTTATTCCTAAGCAATTTGACATATTCAGGGTAAGGTACATGTTACTGTAGATTTATGATAATAAAAAATTGATTAAATGACTTCTTATGATGAAATGGATGAACATTTGTCTTTCTTCAAATTATAGTCACTTTTGCCCTTACACGAGGGGTCTTCAAAAAGTTCATGGAAAGTTCACATTATAAAACAACTATGTATTGAATTCATATTTCTTTTATGCTAAAATAAACTCATACCGCCTGTTACAACATGCCTGAACAGGATCTAGTTTAAGTCACCAAGAAGGATACAACATCAGTTTGAGAAGAGCCCCTTTCAGGACAACACGAATTCTTCAAAAATTTAAGCAAGAACAAACATCAAATTTGTGTTGAAGCCTGGGTGGAAGAATGGTGAAATCATTAATACTTTATAAAAAATTTATAGGGACAATGTTCCAAAAAGGGTAGCAGTTTACAAATAAATAACTCATCTTAAGAAGGGGTCTGATGATGTTGGAGAAGAAGCCTGTAGCAGCAGACCATCCACATCAATTTGTGATGGAAAAATTAATCTTGTTCATTACCTAATTGAAGAGGACTGATGATTCACAACAGGAAGACCAACACTGTAGACATCTCAGTTGATTCAGCTTACAAAATTCTGACTAAAAAGTTATAGGTGAGCAAACTTTCCACTTTAAGGTGGAAAGGGGAACCTTTCCATATTATGGGTGCTTGAACTATTGCACCCAGATCAGCTGCAGACAAGAGCAGAAATTTTATTTGAATTTTGAATAAGTGGGATCAAGATCCTGAAGTATTTCTTTGAAGGATTATGACAGGAAATGAAACACTGCTTTACCAGTAAGATCCTAAAGACAAAGCACAATCAAATCAGTGGCTACTAAGAGATGAAAATGGTCCAGTCAAGGCAAAGGTAAACCAGCTAGAGCAAAGGTCATGACAGCAGTTTTTTTGGATGCTCAAGGCATTTTGTTGTTGACTTTCTGGAGGGCCAAAGAACAGTACCATCTGCTTACTATGAGTGTTTTGAGAATGAGAATCAAAGCTTTAGCAGAAAAATACCTAAGAAAGCTTAATCATAAAGTCCTTCTCCATCATGACAATGTTCCTGCTCATTCCTCTCACCCACAAGGGTAATTCTGAGACAGTTTCAATGAGAAATGATTAGGAATCTGTCTTACAGTCCTTATTTGGCTTCTGACTTCTTTTAGTTTCTTGATTTTTAAAAATCTTTAAAGGACACCCATTTTTCTCAGTTAACAATGTAAGAAAGACTGCATTGACATGGTTAAATTACCAGGATGCTTGGTTCTTTCGGGATGAACTAAATGGCTGTTATCATCACTTACAAAAGTATCCTAAACTTGATGGGGCTTATGTTGTGAAATAAAGTTTACATTTTTATCTTGTAATTCCATGTTTTCCACAAACCTTTTGAAGCCCCCTCATATATTACACATAACAAATGTACAACCAAAATCAATATAACAGCTATATCCTTAAGGTAACCAGTAGGGATTTACCATGTGTGGAAGACAAAGAGATGAGCCACACAGGTCCCCATTCAAGAAGGAGGGTGGCCAGCTGACAGCCTCCTGTTATTAACTTCTTCAGGTCTGTCTCAGCTTTAGAGTTAAGGTCATTCTATTGTTGAGGTAAGCCCAGCCAATAATTGAGCAACACTGTGGAACAAGGACCTAACCATTTCCACCTAAATGTGATTTCTTTAATGAATGGTTTTTGCTCCTGCTGTCTCATGGCTCCCCTTGCTTGATCCTGCTTCCTACCTTTTGCCTTCATAGGTCTCACCACCAATAAGTCTTTTATATGTCTAACTCAGTCTCAGCATCTGCTTCCTGAAGTCAGGACCCAATTACCATGATAGGATTATATAGTTCACCCAAAGCTTTGGTTTTTCATTGTTTTCCAATTTTCTGCTGGAAATGTAGGCATTGAAGGGAAAAAGTAGAATAATTCAATCTTCTTAGAGGACTGTTATTATGGCACCTCCTCCCTGGGCCTCTGGTTGTATGAAGGGAGTGAAACCAGTTTCCAGAAATACACCTATCCTTTCTTGGGCTAAACTTCAATGCTATAAAATGAGGGTGGAAATTTGCAGGCCATTAAACTCAAATTTAAGCTCCATCTTTTCCCTTTCATTAAAATAGAAAAACCAAGCAAGCCTGTGTTTCCAGCTTGATAAAATAGCCTGCTGCTAATTGGTCATTTTCATAAAAGAAAGGGACTTGTAATCATATAAGCTTCAGCTGTTAAAAATGTTGCTTCACTAACCATTATACATTCCCGCTCTAATGAACTCTTCTACTTCTCTATGTGCTAGAAGATTCATTTGGGTCATTTAAAGTCAATTCTATGAACCTTTAAACATGCAAAATGATGTTAGTACCCTATCCTGTGGCTTCTAAACTTTAAACTAGGGCTGAAATGTTTTTTATTGGGTTAATTGGCTTAAATATGAAATTTCTAATTACCAAGTGCGTGTAGTATAGAGGGGAAAAAAAGATAAAATGCTGCTTTTGTAGAATAAGGTAAAACTATGGTTTCAGCTGGCTAACTGTTGAGAAATTCAATAATATAACAGTAAGAGACTCAGGAGATGCTCTTTTCCCTGGAGCATCTTCCTTCTCTAGTTTTCTTTTTTATTTCTTTTATTTATTTATGTTTTTGAGATGGAGTTTTGCTCTTGTTGCCCAGGCTGGAGTGCAGTGGTGCAATCTCAGCTCACTGCAACCTCTGCCTCCCGGGTTCAAGTGATTCTCCTACCTCAGCCTCCCAAGTAGCTGGGATTACAGGTGCACACCACCACACACAGCTAACTTTTTTTGGTATTTTTTTTTTAGCAGAGATAGGGTTTTATCATGTTGGCCAGGCTGGTCTTGAACTCCAGACCTCAGGTGATTCATCTGACTTGGCCTACCAAAGTGCAGGGATTACAGGTGTGAGACACCGCACTTGGCCTCATTCTCTTTTTTTCTAAAACCATTATGGAATTTCCCCCATAACAGAATTTAAAAAGGCTAGATCTGAAGTCAACCTATCTAGATTCATGTCACAACCCTGCTCCCTACCTGTTATGCAAAGATGGACCCATTTAAATTTCTGGTCTATGACAAAGAGGTAATAGAGAACCTGATTTCTTCAGAAGGTGGCTGTGATCACCAAATGGAAAGATGTGCATGAAAATACTTTTTAATCTCAACACATTTTAGAGTGGTAGAAAAATGTTATTATTTTGTCTATATTATCAAATTGACAAAACATAACTGACATATTTTGAGAAAACAGGTATTCTGCAAGGAAAACAAGGCAAACATTTACTATCAAGACATAATCATAATTGTAATCACAAACAAAAGGATAGTTTGGAAGGGTATAGAGTGACTCTGACTAAAATGTATCAATTGATGCACATTTGAGTTTTGTCCGTAGGATGTGCAGACACTCGTTTTTGTGCCGTATTCATTTGATAGATGACTATGCGTCTCTAAATTTTATACACATACATTTGTATGTATTTAAGAACTTTTTATTTTTTACATAATATACTCTTGCTCACGTACTTATATACGATCATGCATCACTTAATGACAAGAACATGTTCTGAGACATGTATCATTGAGCTATTTTATTGTTGTGAAAACATCATAGAGTATACTTACACAAACCTAGATGATATAGACTGCTGCACACCTGGGCTGTATGGTATTGCCTATTGCTCCTAGACTAGAAATCTGTATAACATATTACTGTACTGAATACTGCAGGCAATTGCAACACAATGGTAAATGTTTACATATCTAAACATGTCTAAACATAGGAAACATACAGTAATAGTATGGTATTATAATGTTATGGAATCACCCTCCTGTATGCAGTTCATCATTGACCAAAACATTGTTACATGTGGCATGATTGTATATACAAATTATATTTTTCCTTCTTATTTTCTTCTCCTCTACCCCTTCCCTTTTCTCTTTCTTTTGCTTCCTATTTTTGGTTAAGAAATAACTACTTGAGTCATGTGTGGCCACACTTGTCAAATCACACAGCAAGAAGGCCCTTTCATGGCCTAACTTGAGCCAGCTTTGTTTTCTTTCAGGACTGCCTTTCCCGCTAACAACCCCTCTTCTGCCCCCTGGAGCTCATTTGTCTCGCTGTGGTGTACTGTTGCAAAGTAAGTCTGAAGTTATTAAGAAAGACAGTGACAAAATGCCAACAGGAACATCATATATAACACACAGGGTCTACTATAGAAAAATCACTGGAAATGCTACATAGGCACAAGTCACTACATTAAAACAACATATTTTTGTTTGATCGAGAAATACTTTTTGAGCATCTATTTTGTGCCAAGAAGTTTTAAACTATTCATATTCCATTGTAGCTACCCAACAAAGAGAAGCAAAGATAAGAGATAATCATTATCCTATCACTAATACATTTGGTTTTCTCTGTTTCAAGTAAAATGAATATACTCACTTCATTAAAATTTCAAACATTACACAAGATTGACATAAAATGAAATAAAAAGATCTTATCCTTCTTTCCAAAATTTTCATTAACGTTCCTCGGAAGTAAATAGTCTTAACAGTTTACTGTACATCCTTTCAGAATATTTATATATTTATCTACCATATAAGTCTCCTTGCAGTGCTGTAAGAAAATGCCATAGACTGGGTGATGTAACAACAGGCATTTGTTTCTCACAGTTTTGAAGGCTGGGAAGTCCACTATCAAAGTCCTGGAAAATTTGGTTTCTGGTAAGAGCCCATTTTCTGGCCTGCCGATGGCTGCCTTCTTGATTCTCACATGGTAGAGAGAAAGTAATTTCTTTTAAAAATTTTTATCATATTTTAAGTTCCAGGATCCATGTGAAGGATGTGTAGGTTTGTTTAACAGGTAAATGTATGCCATGGTAGTTTGCTGCACCTATCAACCTGTCTCCTAGGTATTAAGCCCAGCATGCATTAGCTATTTATCCTGATGCTCTTCCTCTCTCTGCCCCCTGCAACAGGCCCCAGGCCCCGGTGTGTACTATTGCCCTCCCTATGTCCATCTGTTCTCATTGTTCATTTCCCACTTATAAGTGAGAACATTTGGTGTTTAGTTTTCTGTTCCTGCGTTAGTTTATTGAGGATAATGGCTTCCAACTCCATCCATGTTCCTGCAAAGGGCATGATCTCATTCCTCTTTATGGCTACACAGTATTCCATGGTGTATATGTACCACATTTTCTTTGTCTAGTCTATCATTGGTGGGCATTTGGGTTGATGCCATGTCTTTCCTATTGTGAATAGTTCTACAATGAACATATGCAAACGTGTATCTTTGTAATAGAATGATTGCTATTCCTTTGGGTACATAGCCGGTAATGGGATTGCTGGGTCAAATGGTATTTCTGGTTCTAGGTCTTTGAGGAATCACCATACTGTCTTCCACTGGTTGAACTAATTTAAATTCCCACTAAGTATAAAAATATTCCTGTTTCTCTGTAGCCTCCCCAGCATCTGCGGTCTCCTGACTTTCTAATAATTGCCATTCTGATTGTCATTAGATGGTATCTCATTGTGGTTTTGATTTGCATTTCTCTAATGATCAGTGATGTTGAACTTTTTTTTATATGTTTGTTGGCTGCATAAATATCTTCTTTTGAGACGTATCTGTTCAAGTCATTTGCCCACGTTTTAATGCATTTTTTTCTTGGAAATTTGCTTAAGTTCCTTGTAGATTCTGGATATTAGATCTTTGTCAGATGGATAAATTGCAAAATTTTTCTCCCATTCTGTAGGCTGTCTGTTCAGAGAAGGTTACTTGTTTTTCTCTGCTCCCCTCACTTCTTATAAAGCCACTAGGCCCATCAAGAGGGTCCCATCCTCATGACCTCATCTAATCCTAACTTCCCATCTTTAAATACCATCACAATAGGTAACAAAGCCTCATATGAAATCGGTGGGGGAAGTAATTCAGTTGAGTGTGTATATATACATATGTATGCAAATATGTGTGTGTATATATAATGATTTGAATCATATAAAATTTGTTAACCAATGTGATTTTTTACTTTAGCAATTTTAACTTGAGTAATTTTCATTGCATAAACAATGCAATAACAACATTAAGGGAAATTTAAAAAAACTAAAATAACATTACCCATATAGTTTTCTTTATTAATATTCTTTTCCATTTTTTCCACGTAAATGTCTATTTTGCACGGTTATAATTGTAGTGAACAAATCCTTTTAAATTCCATGTTTAAAAATTGACATTGGTGTAAATATTTTTCCTGTGATTATTTGATGTTAATAATTGTCATAATTGCAAGTATGTACAGTATTTTTTATTCACTCCTGTTAATAGTGGATTGTTTTCTTTTTTAGACTGGAAATGTGGTTATAAAATTCATTACTTACTAGTTAAAGTAGTATGAACATATGCATATATCACCACAAGTATTCTGTTACTAGCTATATGCCTTAGAATACATTTAGAACTTAACTATGCCTCATTTTTCTCATTTGTACAGTGAGTCCAAATAATATACTTATCTCTTTCCCAAAGTTTAATGAGAGTTATACCTCATAATACATTTTAAGCCCTTAGACTATTCCTTAGCATACAGCATATGTTCAACAAGTGGTTTATTAAGTAAAAATATTAACAAATGTGTTTTACAATGATTTAACATGTTTAAAATGTTAGACATATGGTTAAATCAAAATCAGATGATTGGGTGCCCACAAACCTAATTATCAACCAAAATATAACCGAAATACTTTCTGCAAAAAATCCAATCTATTAAAGTTGTTTTTCTTTTTGATAGCACTACAGTAAAAGATGAATAGGCTAGGCATGGCTCACTCAACTTTTCCCATTAATCAGAAACTTCCATTGACTCAGGTGATTGCTGACAGCTATTTTCTGAATATTTACAGAAGACAGTGAATGGATGACCTACCGAAAATATCATTCGTGAGAAGACACCATTTAGTGCAGTGGACCATGAAGAGTTTACTCTACTTAGCAAAAAAATAACGCTCCCAGGGCTGTATCTTTACTGATGATGAAAAGGGAAGTCTGTATGCCGAAAATGCTGACATTCCAGACAGATGGATGTCTTATTTCAAAGTTCTCCTGAACAAGCCATGAAGAACAGCATTAGCTGACCCTCAGGGTATGATAGACTTTGCTACATAGAGCAGCAAGAGTGACCTCAATTCCATATCCATCAGTGAGATTTATGACCCAATTGTAAAAAGCAAAAAATGCATTAAATGCTAATGGAATATACAATGAAAATCTTGTAAGAAATATACACATGCATGATGCATGCACACATGTATGTACGTGGATATATTCCATTGTAGCTTTGCCAAGAAGAAGAGCCATTGGTGTATGAATCTTCCTGATCCAGAAGTGATTGAAAATTATGAGGAAAAATACATTTAAAATCATGGCCTCATCTTCCTTTTGATGCTTGTAATGATCCTGAAAGATTCTCTTAATGTTTTTTGTTGAGGAGTGAGTCTGAGTAGGTTGAATTTATGCATAATCATTTTATGGTTGAGCAAAATTTTATGTTCCTCTACAGCCATCCAAGAGAGACTGGGATTTCTTCCAGGGCTATCCCAGGCTTCATTAATTTTAAGGCCACCTTCAACTACGCAGATCATAGTTACTTAAGAAGAATTCTTATACCATAAGGACAAATAAATTTTCTATTGGATATTCATGCATTTGATTCTATTCCAAAAATTATTGGGTATATTTTATGAAATTCTGGGGACTGATGCCAAATTGAACACATTCAAAGATGGGATAATCTAGCTTAGGAATAGTTTATGCAAAAAACATTTGAGTATATTCTTCATCATTTTTTCCTGCTGGAGTTAAAATAATAACATAAAACTTGAATAATGCCATTTGCAGCTTAAAGAAAGTCAGAAGTAGAAATTGGGTTTAGAATCAGATATCTAATAGTCTAAAAACTCTGGTCATATATCCACAGAACTCAGAAAAAAAGATAAAGAAAATTTATTTTTTTGATAAAGATTTTTGGTTTATAGAATGTTAGGCTTTCATGGAGCCTGAAAATCACCAGCTCCCACCTCATCCCATCTCCCACATCTCTCATGGTATTTTTGTCATATGATCATTCATCCAACCTCTGCCTATATCCTAGGCAGTTCCACAGTTGGAAAGATCTAGTGGCTGAAATTGTTGATATGGAGACAAAAATTCCTCCCCAAAGTGCTCGCTAATTGTTTCTGGATCTGTCTCTGAATAGGTGAGAAGATTTGTTCCTCTTGTTGACTGATGGTTTTTATACATTTTAGGAAAATGATTGTGCTCTTCCCTGGTCTTGTTCAGGCTAAGCAGAGTTAAACCCACAAATTTTGGAGTCCAATTGAGATAAGATTCCTCCTTGCCCCTTCCTATTTTTGTGATCTTATTGAACCTTTCTTAGTTTCCCTTTCTGTAAAATAGCTATGAAGCAACTGACCTTCTGTAGTTCTGAGGATTAAATAACAATGCGAGCTCTTGACAGATGTTAGCTACCATTTTTATTTTTTCAACCATTCTTAAGTAACATAAATCCTTAAGAGCTAGAATAGATACAGATAAGTTTGATTTGAATCCATTTTCTTAAAGCAAATACGTAATTCCTGGAAATTTCTGGAAGTGTGTGTGTGTCTGTGTCTATGTCTGTGTCTGCATCTGTGTGGGGTGCAGTTGTGTTTCTCTGGCATCTCTGGCTCTGGCATTTTGTCTCCACTGAAGTTTTGCTTTTTGTTTTGTCTTTCTTCCTAAATAGTCAATCTAAGCATGAAGTTTAGCCTCTTTGATTTGACGCACATGCACGTGCTCACACCCACCCACACCCACACACCCATGTCAAGTCTCTGAACATACAACAACTTTGATAAAGGGTTGGGAGATTAAAAGAACTTTATTTTGCAGCACATGAAAACTTAAAATTCAGTATCTGACATTTTTATTCTAAAACATTTTCTCGCATCAGCTACATGTCTTTTTGCCACCTCTCTTTTTTCCTCTTCTTGCTCTCCAGACCAAAACTACCAAAATTCCTCTGAGAATATCTTCCCTAATTAAAATAATAAAATTCGTAAGACTTAACTGGTTAAAATCTAAGAATAGTAGTGATCAGTTTGTCTCTAATTAATACATTCCTTTTGGGGTGGATCTTATTCCTTCATAAAGATTCCATAACAAAATAATGTAATTCTGTAGAGAGCTTTCTGCACTGCCAATTTGAGAAGGCAATGCAGCTATTTACAGAAGATCTTTAAACAAGAGCAGTTTTTATTACTTTGAAATCACTTGCAGATGTTATTCACTATCTTTGCAGTTGCCATAAGATCAAAACTCAGATATGGCACTTGTTACAGCCATCTGTTTAATGCTTTACTGAGAAACTTCATCATTCCAGCTTTTTCAGGATTATTTTTGTGAGCCCAAATCTCTGCAAAGGTGAATGTTTAAAACCTAAGTACTTACTTTTGGAGTTTAAAGTCTGTCTTCACTGCTAGATGAGACTGTAAGCTATGTGAGGGCAGGCATCCTGGCTGTGTTGTTTCCTGACGTTTGCTCATCACTTGGCACAATGTATGCCACATGATAGAGTTTCAATCAATGTTGGTTGAATGAATGAATGAACACATTTTTAAGATATGTTACAGAATAAAAATGCAAAAGTACCCTTAATTTATTTTTAGATAAGGAAGCCAGGGCCTTAATAGCTTTAAGCCAGGGCCTTAAATAGCTTTTAGAAATCAAGACCAAAATTTTAATGATTGTAAGAAATTATTTTGGAAATGGTTGAGACTTTCTGCTACTCATGTCAGAATATAATTCTTGGTGAACAATAGTACTGGAGTAACCTGTTATTATTTAGATAAATGTAGATAGAATTTTTATAAGACCTTTCTGTTAGATTTAAACACACAACTGCCCCTCCACACCCTCCCTCTGACTCCCTGTCAAAGGTCAAAGGCAGATTAGCATAGAGGTCTTAGGGGGAACTCTGAATTCAGGCTGTCTGAGCTCAAATCTGCACTCTGTGCATCCCAAGTCATGTATTCCTGACAATCTGAATAGCTTTGCTTCAGTTCCTCACTTGGAAAATAGAGGTTGTAATGTACCCGCATCCTAGTGTTACTTTATATTTCTATTCAACAGTACCCTTTCTTTCCCTGCTCTCTTTGCCTGTATCCCTCCCTCCCTCCCTCCCTCCCTC
>NW_016805896.1:594025-614178 GCF_001698545.2 Rhinopithecus bieti
TCCCTTCCTTCTTTCCTTCTTTCCTTCCTTCCTCTTTCTCTCTGTCTCTTTTTTTTCTTTGCTTTCTTGCATGCCAAAGTGGCATCCCCTTAATTGCTTCCTTTTTTCTATAATAATATGCTAATCTACTTTATATGAAGTTGAAACAAAATTGATTCAACTTTTTCATGGCCTTCAAGTGGGTGTTTCTAGTCCCCTCAAAGAAAATGTAGTAAATTTAAATGAGCAGGGAAATATAAGGTTTAAACTATGATTTGGATTATCCTTTGTTTTCTATATGGAGCTCTTTCCCCCCCAAGCTGAGCAGCACTGTGGTAGCTATCTCATTGTTATCTCTACTGCTTTGTTTTATTCATTTTAAGGCACGTATGTTTTTCACATTTCAACGTCTCTGAAACTGGGATGCATTTTAAAATCTACAGAGCCTCGTAGCCACTGTCAGCCATGCATCGTAGAGAATTTGTCATTCTTTGTGTGTGCATGAATTTAGTCATGGCTGTACATATCGTCCTTTCACTGGAATTCTATGCATTGCCAATACTACACATTGTTTAATTGTGATTTAAAATGTCTAAGCCTGGCACGATGGCTCACATCTATAATAACAATGGCTTGAGAGGCTGAGAAGGGAGATCGTTTGAGGCTAGGACTTTGAGAGCAGCGTGGGCAACATAGCAAGACTCCATCTCTAAAAATAAGTTTTAAACATTAGCTGGTGTGGTGGTGCATGCCTGTAGTCCTAACTGCTCAAGAGGCTGAGGTGGGAGGATTACTTGAGCCCAGAAGTTCAATGCTGCAGTGAGCCATGATGGCACCACTCTACTCCAGTCTGGATGACAGAGTGAAACCCCAATATTTAAAAGTTTAAAATGTATTAATCTATGATTTGGCATTACAATTAAAAGTTATGGAGAAAAGCAAAGAAATAGCAGTAAGACTTTTATTTATTTATTTATTTTTGAGAGGGAGTCTCACTCTGTTATCCAGACTGGAGTTCAATGGCATGATCTCAGCTCACTGCAACCTCCACCTCCCAGGTTCAAGCGATTCTCATGCCTCAGCCTCCTGAGTAGCTGGGATTATAGGTGCCTGCCACCATGCCTGGTTAATTTTTGTATTTTTAGTAGAGATGGGATTTCACCATGTTGGCTAGGCTGGTCTTGAATTCCTGACCTCAGGTTATACATCCACCTCGGCCTCCCAAAGCTCTTGGATTACAGGCATGAGCCACCGCGTCCGACCATAAGACTCTTAATGAAACAAATATTCATTATTGCATGAATAACCACAATTCCATTATTTTCTTTGAAAACAAATTGAAGTATTTTGTGGAAACTGATGGGGTTCAGAAAATATATAAAATAATGCTGTATCATATAACTGGTGTCATCTTATATTCATTGAAATAAAGTAAATTTTTAGGGACCCCAAAATTGCAATAAATTTTAAAGGTATATTACTTAAGTGCTTCCCATGTATAACACAACAAATATGTTGGATGTCATATTAGTCTCCTAAGGCTGCCACAAAAACACCACAAACTAGGTCGCTTAAAATAACGGAAATTTATTGTCTTAACAGTTCTGGAGGCTAGATGATCAAAGTTAACGTGTTAGCGGGGCCATGCTCCCTCTAAAACCTGTAGGGGAAAATCTTTCCTTGCTTGTTCCTAGATTCTCATGGTTACCATCAATCATTGGCATTCTTCAGTTTGCAACTACATCACTCTAATCTCTGCTTCTGTCGTCTCATGGCATTCTGCCTGTGTGCCTCTATCTTGACATGTTCTTTACCTCTTGTGAAGACCCCAGTTATATTGGATTTGAGTCTAATCCAATGACTTTATCTTAATTAACTAAACTTTTCAAATAAGATCACATTCATAAGTACCATAAGTTAGAAGTTCAACATGGTTTTTTTTTTTTTTTTTGACAGACACAATTCAACCCCTTAACAGATACTATTTCAAAAGAGAAAAGATGACATAAATATATGTTCAGCCCACAGATTTATTTCATTGTGGTAGAAGAGAATACACACACACACTCACACACACACACACATGCATGCATACACAAACACACAACAGGACAAGCTGTAAAGAAATAGCTATCATAAGAAAATGTAGGCAAAATGTCAGAACAGTTGAAAGGAAGAAAATATTACTTTAATAGTACTTGTCTTCTAGGAACTTCCATTCCAAACAATGCATAGAACCATAAACATGTTGGGGCTTTGTCCAGTAGCACAGCAGTGTTCATTAAATAATTAACTAATTCCGTTTCTTAATGTTTAATATGTAATAGTGCTATGTTCTTCTCTACAGATAACCTAAGAACCTATATCTAGATTTATTTACAACAACTTCCAATAATGATCACTGCTTCCCATTTAACCTGTGAGATTAGTCATAAAAGGATTATTTTTACTATTTAATATAGAAATGTTAAATATAAAATACGTAAGAATAAAACAGTTATATTTTTTAAGATTAACTTTACTCCAGGGGCTTGAAATAGATAATATATTTTCCACAGTTACCTTTTTTAAAATCAAGAATTTGCTTAGATGTTTGTTGGAAGCACCTAGTTCAACAACGAAAATAAAATTGACTTTTCTAAAGCTTATGTTTTGTTTTGTTTTAATTGGATGCTATGAGTGCAATTAAAACATCTCTATAATATATGTTTTATGTTGATTTTCTTGGGAAGACCGAAGAATCACTCAGGCTCAGTTTAGCCATATGTAAAATTTATGTGGTGGGCAGATTTAAGGTGGTCCTCAAATCTCATCCATGTCCTTGTATAAATAATCCCCTCTTTTGAGTGTGGGTGGAACATATTAGTTTCTTCTAGACAGTAGAATATGGCAGAAGTGATCAGATGTCATTGCTGTGATTGTATTACGATTTATTCAAGATTTTGTCTTGAAATGGTCACACTAGTGAGACCCTCCCCAACCCTTTATGAGTTTTGAAGAAGCAAGCTGTCCTGAATAACTGGCCACATTGGAATTAACATGGCAAGAAACTATGGATGACCCTTAGGAACTAGGAGCTGTTTCCAGAAATAAACTGAAGCCCTCAGTTCTGCAGCCACAAGGAAATCAATTCCACTAAAACCCAAGGGAACTTGGAAGTGTATCCTTCCCAAGCCAAGCCTCTATGGAGACTACAGCCACAGATAGAACTTAAACTGCAGGCTAGTAAAACCCTGAAGAAGAGAACCAGCTAAGTTGTACCCAGATTTTCAACCCACAGAAATTATAAAATAATAAATCCATGTTTTTTTAAATGGCTAACTTGTGAACACTTCTTACGCAGCAATATAAAGCAAATACAAAGTAGAACATTATGAAATCCCAGGATAGTTGGAAGAAGTAAATAAGGGAAGGGACAGATCAAGGTAGCTGAATAGATGGCTCCATTGATCATTCATCCCACAAAGACACCAATTTAACAACTATCTACACAAAAAACATCTTCATAAGAAGCAAAAATGAGGTGAGGGCCCACAGTACCTGGTTTTAAGCTCATATAGCTGAATGAAGCACTGAAGAGGGCAGAAAAAGTATTGAATTGCCAATGACACTCCTGTTCTATCCCCCAGTAGAGGCTGCATGGTGCAGAGAGAGAATTTGTGTGCTTGTGAGAGTGGAGCAACTGTGAGACATTGCATTAAACTCAGTGCTGCCCTGTCAGAGTAGAAAGCAAAACCAGGCTGAACTCAGCTGATGCCCACCCCCTGGAGGGAGTATTTAAACCAGCTCTAGCCAGAGGGGAATCACCCATCCCAGCAGTTCAAACTTGAGTTCTGGCAAGACTCTTCTCCATAGGCTAAAATGCTCTGGAGAACTAAATAAACTTGAAAGGCAGTCTAGGCCACAAGAACTGAAACTCCTAGACAAGTCCTAGTGCTCAACTCAGCTCAAAGCTAATGCACTTGGGGGCCATAAGACCTATAGAGACACCAGCAGGGTGGCTAACTGAGTGCTTGCACCACTCATCCCTCAACCCTAAGATGCACAGCTCTCTGCTCCAAAATGAACTTCTTCCCTCCACTTGAGAAGAGGAGAAAAAAAGCAAAGAGGACTTAACTCTTACATCTTAGAGAGCAGCTCAGCCAAAGTAGTATAGGGCACCAGGAAAAGTGATGAGGCCCCCTTTCCAGACCCTAACTCCCAGATGACGTTTCTAGTCACACCCTGGGAAAGAAAATAGCCTGCTGCCTTGAAGGGAAGAATCCAGTCCTGGCAGGACCAAATACCTGCTAACTAAAGAGCCCTGGGGCACTGAATAACCAGAAGCAATGCCCAGGTAGTATGCCAAGGGCATTGAGTGAGACTCTGAGACTTGCTGGCTTCAGATAAGACTCAGCAAATTCTCAACTGTGGTGGCTACAGGGAAAGAATCCTTCTGCTCGAGAAAAGCAGAGAGAAAAGTAAAGTGGACTTTGTCTTGCACCTTAGGTACCAGTCCAGCCACAGGGTGGGTAGAGCATCAAGTGGGCTCTTGGGGTCTCTGATTCTAGGCCATGGTTTTTAGATGGCATTTCTGGACCTGCCCTGGGCAAGGGGAACCCACTGCCATGAAGGGTGAGTCCCAGCCCAGGCAGCATTCACCACAAGCTGACTGAAGAGCCCTTGGGCCTTAAGATAACATTGGCAGTAGCATAGCAGTATTCCCTGTGGATCTGCTGTGGTGTACTTGTCTTCTAGGAACTTCCATTCCAAACAATGCATAGAACCATAAACATGTTGGGGCTTTGTCTAGTAGAACAGCAGTGTTCATTAAATAATTAACTCACTCACCCACACTCAAAAGAGGGGATTATTTATACAAGGACATGGATGAGATTTGAGGACCACCTTAAATCTGCCCACCACATAAATTTTACATATGGCTAAACTGAGCCTGAGTGATTCTTCAGAGGAGCCATGGGGTGAGGCTCCTCTGTCTGTGGAAAAACGAGGGTAGAGTGGGAAGACTACATCTCATGGTTTGAGCGCCAACTCAGCCACAGTACAATAGAATACTAGCTAGACTTGTAAGATTTTTGACTCTAGTCCCTGGCTCCTGGACAGTAGCTCTGAACCCATCTGGAAAGGACACAGGCCTGGCTGGCTTTGCCATCTATTGATTGTAGAGCCCTAGGGCCTTGAGCACATATAGGTGGTAGCCAGGTAGTGGTTACAGTGGACCTCAGTCAAAACCCAGTGCCGCGCTGGCTTCAGGTCTGAGTCAGCACAGTCCCAGCGGTGGTTGCAACAGGGGTGATTGTGTCACCCCGTCTTCAGCTCCAGGAGGCTCACAACAGAGAGAGAGACTCTCTGTTTGGCAGGAAGTAAGGAAAAAGAATAAGAGACTCTTCTCTGCTTAGTAATCCAGAGAATTCTTTTGGATCTTATCTAAGACCATCAAGGTGGTACCTCTATGAGTCTGCAAGAACCACATCATTATTGGGTTTAGGGTGCCCCATAATGCAGATATGTCTTAGATTACAACACCCAATTTTTTTTGAATATCTGGAAAGCCTTCCCAAAAAGAATGGGTACAAATAATCCCAGACTGGAAAGACTACCATAAATATCTTACTCTTCAATGCCCAGATACTGACAAGCATCCACAAACACCAAGACCATCCAGGAAAATACGACCTCACCAGATAAACTAAATAAGGCACCAGAGAGAAACAGAGATATGTGACCTTTCAGACAGAGAATTCAAAATCCTTCTGAATTTTGTGTTGTGGAAACTCTAAGAAATTCTGGATAACACAGAGAAGGATTCTATCAGCTAAATTTAATACAGAAATTAAAATAATTAGAAAAAAATTAAGCAGAAACTCTGGAGTTGAAAAATGCCATTGACATACTGAAGAATGCACCAGAGTCTTTTAAAAGCATTAATCAAACAGAAGAAATCATTAGAGAGCTTCAAAACAAGCTATTTGAAAATACACAGTCAGAGGAGACAAAAGAAAAACAAATAAAAAACAATGAAGCACATCTACAGAATGCAGAAAATAGCCTCAATAGGGCAAATTTATGAGTTATTGGTCTTAAAGAGGAGGTGGAGAAAGAGGTAGGGGTAGAAAGCTTATTCCAAAAGATAGCAACAGAGAACGTCTCAAACCTAGGGAAAGACATCAATATCCAAGTACAAGAAGGTTGTAGAACACCAAGTAGATTTAATCCAAAGAAGACCACCTCAAGGCATTTAATAATCAAGCTCCCAAATATCAAGGATAAAGAAAGGATACTAAAAGCAGCAAGAGAAAAGAAATAAGTAAGATAAAATGGAGCTCCAATACATCTGGCAGCAGACTTTTCAGTGGAAATCTTACATGCCAGAAGACAGTGGTGTGACATATTTGAAGTGCTAAAGGAAAAATCTTTTACCCTAGAATAGCATATCTGGCAAGAATACCCTGAAAACATGAGGGAAAATTAAAGACTTTCCCAGACAAACAAAAGCTGAGGGATTTCATCAACACCAGACCTGTCCCACTAGAAATTGTAAAGGGAGTTCTTCAGTCAGAAAAGAAAAGGACATTAATGAGCAAGAGCAATCATCTGAAGGCACAAAAGTCACTGTTAATAGTAAGTACATAGAAAACACAGACTGTTATAACATCATCACTGTGATGTGTAATCTGTCTTAAATAGAAAGATTAAAGATGAACCAATCAAAAATGATAACTACAAAAACTTTTCAAGACATAGGCAGTACAATAAGATATAAATAGAAACAACAGAAAGTCAAAAAAGCAGTTGTGTAGTTTTTATTAGTTTTATTTTTTCTGTTTGTTTATGCAAACAGCGTTAAGTTGCCATCAGCTTAAAGTAATGGATTATAAGATAATATTTGCACGCCTCATGGTAACCTCAAACCAAAAAGTCTACAACAGAGATACAAAAATTAAAAGCAATAAATTAAATCATAATACCAGAGAAAATCACCTTCACTTAAAGGGAAACAGGAAAGAAGAAAAGAAGACCACAAAACAACCAAAAAACAAATAATGAAAAGGTAGGAGTAAGTCCTAATTTATCATTAATTAAACATAAATGAACTAAACTCTCCAAAAGACATAGAGTGGCTGAAGGGATTAAAAAAACAAGACCCAATGGCCTGTCGCATGCAAGAAACATGCTTCTCCTATAAAGACACACATAGACTAAAAGTAAAGGGAAGGAAAAAGATATTCAACACCAATAGAAACCAAAAAAAGAGCAAGAGTAGCTATACTTAAACATCAGACAAAACAGATTTTAAGAGAAAATTTAAAAGACAAGACAAAGAAGGTCACTATATAATGATAAAGGGCCCAATTCAACAAGAGGATATAACAATTATAAATAGATATGCACCCAACACTAGAGCACCCAGATATATTAAGTAAATATTATTAGAGCTAAAGAGACAGACAGACCCCAATACAATAATAGCTGGAGACTTCAACACCCCACTTCAGCATTGGACAGTAAATCAACAAATAAACACTGGAGGTAATCTGCACCATAGAGCAAATGGAGCTACCAGATATTTACAGAGTACTTTATCCAATGTCTGCAGAATTTTCCTCAGCACATGAATTATACTCAAGGATAGACCACATGTTAGATTACAAACAAGTCTTAAAACATTAAAAGAATTGAAATAATATCAAGCATCTTCTCTGACCACAATGGAATAAAACTAGAAATCAATAACAAGAGGAATTTTGGAAAGTAGACAAACACGTGAAAATTAAACAATATGCTCCTGACTGACCAGTGGGTCAATGAAGAATTTAAGAAAGAAATTGAAAATTTCTTTTTTTTTTTTTTGCCACGAAGTGTGTTTTTTTCTATTCATACAAATAATTTTCTATAATATGCAGGGCAAACCGGGAATTTGGCAGTCGTTGGGGGGTCCCTAGAGACCACAGGCGGTGGCTTCGGCGCGGAGTGGCCCAGGTGCACAGTGCAGTTGTGGCTCGTGTCATCTTGCAGGTGAGCTCTGCCGCCACATCACGACTGGGGTCTCGAAGATGACGGGGGTAGGAAATCCTCCGGGATTTAGAAATTTCACTCGCTTCTCCTGCTCAAGTCTCTTGGTCGGCAGGGTGTTTTTCCTGCGTCTCCGTTTCTTCAGCTTGCCTTATCGAAGCTGCTATTTACCCCATGTTGTTTGTCTGCCATTTTCTTAAAACAATCCGTGTAGTCGGGTTCCGAGCCCGGGATCCCGGTGCTCCCACTCGCGTTGCTGCAGCAAGAGACCGAAAAATTTCTTGAAACAAATGATAATGGAAATACAACATACCACAAGCTATGGGATACAGCAAAAGCAGTACCAAAAGGGAAATTTATAGCTCTATGTGCCTACAAAACAAAAAGAGGAACTTCAAATAAGCAACCTAATGATGCATCTTAAAGAATAAGAATAGCAAGGGCAAACCAAACTCAAAATTAGTACAATCAAAGAAATAATAAAGATCGGAGCACAAACAAGTTGAAATGAAAAAAAGATACAAAACATCAACAAAGCAAAACATTGGTTTTTTTTTGAAAATATAAACAAAATTGACAAAACTTTAGCCAGACTAACAGAGAAAAAGAGAGAAGACTCAAATAAAATCAGAAATGAAACAGGAGACATTACAACTGGTACCACAGAAATTCAAAGAATCATTAGTGGCTCGTATGAGCAACCTTAGGCCAACAAATTGGAAAACCTAGAAGAAATGGATAATTTCTTAGATACAAACAACCTTCCAAGATTGAACCATGAAAAAATCTGAAGAGCAGTGACATGTAGTGAGCTTGAAGCCAAAAAGTCTCCTAGCAAAGAAAAGCCTGGGACCTAATGAATTCACTGCTGAATTCTACCAAACATTTAAAGAAGAACTAATTGCAATCCTACTCAAACTATTCTAAAAAATAGAGGAGAGGGAGTATTTACAAATTCATTTTACGAGATCAGTATTACCCTAATACCAAAAACAGACAAAGGCATGTCAAAAAAAGAAAACCACAGGCCAGTATCTCTGATGAATATTGATGGAAAAATCTTCAACAAAATACTAGCAAACTGAATTAAACAATACATTACAAATCATTCATCATGACCAAATGAAATTACAAGGAGGGTTCAACATACACAAATCAATCAATGTGATATATCATGTCAATAGAATAAAGTAAAAAAAAAAGAAAAAAGAAAAAACATAAGATCATTTAAATTCATGCTGAAAAAACATTTTGTAAAATTCGACATCACTTCATAAAAATCCTCAAAAAACTCGACATAGAAGGAACATACCTCAACATAATAAAAGCCATATATAACAAACCTACAGTTAGTATCATACTGAATGGGGAAAAACTGAAAGCCTTTCCTCTAAAATCTAGAACATGACAAGGATGCCCATTGTCATGACTGTTATTCAACATCGTGCTGGAGGTCCTAGCTAGAACAGTTAGATAACAGAAAAAAATAAATAAATAAATTGGAAAAGAAAAAGTCAAATCATTCTTGTTTATAAATAACATAATCTTATATTTGGAAAAATCCAAAGACTCCATAAAAGAACTGTTAGAATTGATAAATTCAGTAAAGTTGCAAGATACAAAATCAGCATACAAAAATCTCTGAACACAATGGAATAAAAGTAGAAAACTGAAAGACTTTCCTCTAAATACGCCAACAGCTAACAATCTGAACAAGATATTAAGAAAGTGATTCTGTTTACCATCACTACAAATAAAATTAAATGCCTAAAAATTAGCTAAAGTAGTGAAAGTTTTCTGCAATAAAAAGTATCAAACATGGATGCAAGAAATTAAAGAGGACACCAAAAAATGGGAAGAGGTTCCATGTTCATGGATTGGAGGAAATAATATTGTTTAAATGACCATATTACTCAAAGCAATTTATAGATTTAATATAAATCTCTATCAAAATAACAATGATTTTTTTTCATAGAAATAGAAAAAAAAAACTAAAATGTATATGGAACCACAAAAAGACTAGAATAGCTAAAGCTATTCTAAGCAAAAATAACTAAACTGGAAGAATCACGTTATCTGACTTTATACTACAGAGTTCTAATAACCAATATAGCATGGTACTGGCATAAAAACAGACACATAAATCAGTGGAACAGAATAGAGAACCCAGAGATAAATCTTCACATATACAATGAGCTGCTTTTTGGCAAAGGTGCCAAGAACATACGTTGGGAAAAGGACAGTCTCTTCAACAAATGATGCTGGTACAACAAATATAGCATGGTACTGGCATAAAAACAGACACATAAATCAGTGGAACAGAATAGAGAACCCAGAGATAAATCTACACATATACAATGAGCTGCTTTTTGGCAAAGGTGCCAAGAACATACGTTGGGAAAAGGACAGTCTCTTCAACAAATATGCAAAAGAATGAAACTCGACTCTTATCTCTCGCCATATACAAAAATCAAATCAAAATTGATTAAGACTTAAATAGAAGACCTCGAACTGTGAAACTACTAAAAGAAAACATTGGGGAAACTCTCCAGGACATCAGGGCAGGCAAAGATTTCTTTAATACTCCACAAGCACAAGCAACCAAAGCAAAAATGGATGAATGGGATCATGTCAAGTTAAAAAAACCTCTTCGAAACAAACAAAACAATCAGCAAAGTGAAGAGACAACCGACAGAATGGGAGAAAATATTTTCAGACTACCCATTTGAAAATGGACTCACAACCAGAATATATAAGTAGCTCAAGCAACTCTATAAAAAAAACCCACAGCTCTATACGATTAAAAAATGGGCAAAAGATCTGAATAGACATTTCTCAAAAGAAGACATCCAAATGGCAAACAGGCATGTAAAAAGGTGCTCAACATCACTGATCCTCAGAGATGCAAATTAAAGCTACAATAATTGAGGAAATAACAAATGCTGGTAAAGATGTAGAGAAAAGGCAACCCTCATACACTATAGGTGGGAATGTAAATTAGCACAATCACTATAAAGAAGAGTTTGGAGGTGCCTCAATAAGCTAAAACTGGGGCTACCATATGATCCAGCAGTCGCACTCCTAGGTATTTGCCCCAAATTAAGGAAATCAGTGTATCAGAGATACCTGTACTCCCATGTTTATTGCAGCACTATTCACAATAGTCAAGATTTGGAAGCAATCTGAGTGTTCATCAACAGATAAGTGGATAAAGAAAATGTGGTACATATACACAATGGAGTACTATTCGTAAAAAAAGAATGAGATCCTGTCATTTGCAGTAACATGGATGGAACTGGAGATCATAATGTTAAGTGAAATAAGTCAGACACAGAGAGACAAACTGCATGTTCTCATTTATTTGTGGGAAATAAAAATGAAAATAATTGAACTTATAGAGATAGCAGAAAGATGGTTACCAAAGGCTGGGAAGTAGGGGAACTGGAGATGGTTAATGAGCACAAAAAAAAAAAAAAATAGTTAGAAAGAACAAATAAGACCTAGTATTTGCTAGCATATCAGGGTGATTACAGTAAAAAATAACTTAATTGTACATTTTAAAATAACTAAGAGAGTATAATTGAATTTTTGTAGCACAAAGAATAAGTGATTGAGATGATGGATATCCTATTTATCCTAATGTGATTATTACACATGGCATGGCTGTATCGAAATATCTCATGTAATCTATAAATATACATACTTACTATGTACCCACAAAAGTTTTTTGCAAAAGAAGTAAATAAGTGATGCAAATGAAACACTCAGCAGAGTTTCTGGCATATTCTCTGTACTAGTCACATGCTAGTTCCCATGAATTTTCTTTGCATTTGGAATATTTCATGAAGTTCTAGTTATTGCAACTTTAAGCAGAAACAGACAGTGCATCAACCTTTATAAAGATTAATTGTGTATTAACACTTGGGTAGTTTTAGTAGCAGTAAAAAGACAACTGGACAAGCAATGAGGAGTTGATCAATATTTATTTATTGCCAGGAACATTTTTCTGGTTTAAAGTTCCTATGCCAAAGACCTTCAAATTTGGTAAGCACCAAAGCATCATTGAACCACTTTCCCTCCTGGTGAACTTAACAGTTCCCAGTATGAAATATAGATGATGTTTGAGGTTTCACTGGAAATCTGTCTAAAACTGTTCTTCTGATTCTCTGCTTGTGTGTGTCTGTCAAGATATAAATAATTAATGGGAAATAGTTCCCAGAAATGTTGTACTTTTAACAGAATTTAAATTCTAACACTGACTTTGATTATCTTAACTTCAAAGTATATGTGTGATATAAGTTGGATTTATTGTGTGCCATTTTTCATTTTACTTTTGATGATAATGAGATCTGAAGTGATTTCAACAACAAACTCAGACATGATGTCTTCACTTATTGAGGCTCTGTCTCCCTCAGTATTCAGCATTATTCAAAATCAGGCCTACAGTTGTTACTGAACAAATTCATTAAATGTTTGAAATATAATGCTACATAATAATTTTTTTCTTCTTTTTAATCTTTTCTTCTACAAATAGCAACTCCGTTGTGCCTCTGGATGTGTCGATTACATAACACAAAGCAACAGGCTTTTTACAAGATTTAAATGCAATAATTTGTACAATGGGCATTATGAAATCAATTTTGTCACAAATCTAAAACCATTAATGACATACAATCACTACTATTTCAGAAATCCTGTAATCTAGTCTTTCCTAAACTGCATTTTATAAAATGTCCCATCATAGAGCTCCATATACAAAATAAGTAAGGGAAATTTTGAGTGCAATATTGAGACTTTTGATATGTTAATGTATACTCCAAGGAAGGTAAATATTATGCAGATTTTCAACAGTTTTGATAACAAATTTCCCTTTTTGAGGATCACCTATTAACATATGCTGGGACTAGAATTTATCAGAATCCATTTTCAAAAATTCTTTTTTTGATTTTTGATATTACAAAGTGTTGGACACCTGTTCAGGGAGTATAAAACTCTGTATTGGTTGTTTCTATTGGAAGGGAGTCCAATTGCACTCACTGCTGAGGATTGAACACTGTTCTTATATGTTTTATGTTTGTCTAGTCTAAAAAAATCACAATTCATTGATTCAGAAACAAGGAAAGAAATGGCAATACTTAACAAATAGGGGAAATTATATAGAATTCCCAACCTAATGCAAGAGTTTACCCTCAAAATCTAAAAATTAATAATAGCAAAGTAAACATTTTCATGGCAAAAATCAAATAAGGGAAGGGATAATAATGAACAGCCACACTGACCTGTATCACCCCTCCAACCTGTCCAGTTTGCTTCTCTGAGTCAACCTCTGTTTTAGTTTTTGTCATGGTTGCCACATGGCTCTAAATGATATGTGCTTATGTTTTATCGAATTTAGATACTATAGCTTGATTTTCTGTCATAAGAGATAAGGATTTGCTCGTGTATACAACCCTTCACCACCCTTACCTTTCCTCTGCCAATAGCTAGATCACTGTCCTCAGGGACTTTGCTGGCCACCCTGCAAACTCAAACTACCTAAACCGGTGCTCCTTGTTATATCAGCTCTAGAAAGCTCTTTTCTTCCCTTGAGGCTTCTCAACCTCTGTCAGCTGCATCTTTACTTTTATACTGAGAACATAGATAATTATATTCCCTCCTGTATGAATAGTCTTCTGTGATTTGATTATAAAGGTAGAAATGAGTAAACATCATTTGCATATTCATTAGCTTTAGAGCCAAGTCATGCACAAGCTTTCTGTTTCTTTTCCTTTGGGTCCAGTGCCCTGTGCATTTCAAAGAAGAATCCTCCTAGTGTCTACTCTATTTCAAATATGTTTTCCTTCCCACACTTCATCAGTTACTTTTACAATGTGCTTAAGTTTTGGTGAGTTCTCAATTACATTATCTATTTTTCCATCCTTCATCTCTTTTTTTCAAATGTTTCTTTTATTTATTTTTATTTATCTTTATGTATTTGCTTTTGACAAATAAAATTGTATCTATGGTGTACAACATGTTTTCATATAGGTATACATTGTGGAGTGGCTAAATCGAGCTCATTAATATATCAATTACCTCACATCTCATTTTTTTTGTGATGAGAACACTTAAAATCTAACTCTTAGCAATTTTTAGGTATACAGTAGCTCCTGTTTATCTGCAGTTTTACTTTCTGCAGTTTCAATTACCTGTGGTCAACAGCTGTCCAAAAATATTAGATGGAAAATTACAGAAATAATTCATAAGTTCTAAATTGCACCCTTTCTGAGTAGCATGATGAAATCTTGCTCCTTTCTACTTCGCCTGCCTGGACGTTGAATCATATCTTTGTCCAGCATATCCACACTGTACACACAACACAATGGTTAATCATCAATGTCATCTGCATCAGACATCCGATCACGGACATCATCTTGGTTCAATGATCCAGAATTACCTGGAGCAGGTGATTTTTCTTCTCCTTGGGTCACAGGGGCATATCTCTCGTGAATGACTTAGCTCCATCCCCTTGGTGATGAATGAATTCTCCTAGTCTGAGTTCATGTGAGATCTGGTTGTTTAAAAGAGTATGGCACCTCCCCCACATCTCTCTTTCTTCCACTCTCCCCATGTTACACCACCTACGCTCCTTTCCTTTCCACTATGTTTGTAAGCTTCCGAGGTCCTCAAAATAAGTGGGTGCTGGTTCCATGCTTGTACAGCCTGCAGAACCATAACTAAACTCCTTTTCTTTGTAAATTATCTAGCCTCAAGTATTCCTTTATAGCAACGTAAAATGGCCTAACACAATTGTCTTCATTTTCTTTTAACATTTATTGTTGACAAAAAGTCTTACATTGGTCTAGTTCTTGTTCCTTTGTAAATAATCTTTTACTTCCTCTGTGGGAATGTTTCAAATTTTCATTATTGCTCTTCTGAAATTTTACAATCGTGTATTTTCTACTTGGTTATTTGTTTGCATGTTTGTTTATCTTGTTGGCTTTTTGGTAGGTCTTTAAATAAGAAAGCTTGGGTCTTTTAATTCTAAGAAATACTCATATTATTTCTTTTATAAATTTCTTACCCACATTTCTTTATTCTCTCTCTCTAGAATTTTTAGAATCAGAAGGCAGAGAACTTTATTTGTATGTGTATTTTATCTTACCTCATATCATTTTTGAATTTTGGTAAATCAAGAAATACACAGGCATAATTATTGTGGCCACTCGCACACTGCATTTCTTCTTTATCTTGAATCTATTTATTTTTATTTCCAAAATATTTTAAGTTCACAGTTACTCTCTTGTTCACTGAACAATCATGCTACTCTTGTTCTATGCATGTACTTAAGTTGTTAAGTGACTCTGAGGCACTAATTTTTTTAAGGCCTCTTCTTTCTCCTGAATTATTCCTATTTGATTCCTTAAGTTTGAATTTTTTCTTTTATATTCAAGACATTTCTTAAACATTTGATAATTTGTGTTTGTCTAAGAAGGACTGAGACAAAACAAACAGCTGATTTGGAGCTGATGTATTGGGCTGGTCTTTTGATAGTTAGGCATCACTTTAAGCTGTTTGGTTGGTAAGCTAATGTGATGAGACACCGCCTTCTACTGACAATGTCAGGGCCGTATTGCCCAGTTCAGGAGTCCAGAATCCAGAAAGCTTATTCAATTTTGTTTCATTTAGAGAAAAATCCTCAGGTTTTTGTGCTTTGGCTTGTTCATTTGGGACAGGGAGTTAAACACTTTGGGAGGCCATTGGAAAAGGAGTGTTTGTGTGTGTGTGTATGTGTGTTATAAATATACATATATTTATATATAGTTAAAATATTTGTACTGATAAGGACACGAAATCAAAAAATATTTTAGGTCATTTTGAAAACAATATTTCTAGTTCAGGAATGAAAATGATGAAATCATTTGGCTTATATAATATTAAATGACCTTGTACATCACATTAAATGAACATTTAAATTTACTTTATTATCTATGTAATTTAGATGTGGACAAGTGAGACATTTGGATGAGAACAAGTGAGATTAAATGAAAATTTATTTTCATACTAAAACAGATGACTGTGTGCTAGTGCATTAACATAAAATGATTATTGTTATATTAAATCACTCTAAACAGAGTGTTCTTATTTAATATATTTACTTTTTAAGCTCCTTTCTTAGGAGAATAACTTAAACTTCCAAAATACAGGAGAGTTAGTACCAGAGTGCTCTATCCAAAATGCAAATCAGCAAAATTCTGTGGAAGTTCTAACCATGACAGAACACCAATACACAAATGAGTGATCTGGCTACTTCCTCAGGGGATTGTAAGAAAGATCTTTTCTTACAGACATTATCTAGTTTCTGTCTTCTTGTTACTCAGCAAACACTTCATGCAGACACTCTACAAGGCAATCTGGGAATAATAACACAAATGACCAATCTTCATGTGTTATAAAAATTTAATAAAATATCTGCCTTTCAGAAACTTTTGTAAATTCATTTTAATGAAGCCTAATTTACTGTGCAAAGGATTTTCCCAACTTATTTTGTTAGACAAAATAACTAAAATATACAGGAAAACTCCCTGCACCCATGTCACCTGCCTGACTCTCCAACTCCTTCTATTTATTTGCCCTAAGATAATTGTCTGAAGTGAAGGAGAGCAAGGGCTCCGTAATCAGAAAGACTTTCTTTTTAACATTTTCTAATTGTGGTCTGGAGCAAGTTAGTTGATTTCTCAGTCTTGTTTTGTCATCTGCGTAAGGATAGTAACAGTGAACTCATTGGGTTGTTGTTAAGTATTAATTAAAATGATATATGTGCCAGTGCCCAGCATTTCGCTAGGTATACAATATGGTCTTGAAAATGCAATTCCCTTTTCAGTCTAATATTTACTCTCCCTGTCCAGGTTTCCTGTATTTCAGCTGACATTTGGTTAAGTCTCTCCCAATGTTTTCAGTTCTAGCCTTCTATACAATTTCATTCACACCTGAATCCTTTGTTATTTAGATACTTCAGAAAATCTAGCCCTCCAATGCTAAGATTCCATAAGCATGCTATACTCAGCCATTCTTCTATGGACAATTTTCATTTGTAAGAGCAGCCAAATCAAACTTGCATGAACATGAGTTTTCTGTGGCAGTAACTTTAAGGCATTTTTAATATTCTCCAATGAGTTTTAAAAAAGTATTTTGGAGATAATTTTCATCATTTTAAGGCATCACTAACACACTCTTGATTTTCTGGGAATGATTTTTTTAGTTTGTAGATTATCCCTATCCTTTATTTCTCCTCCCTATTTTGTCTGCCTCTGGGCTATTTTTACAGCTCATTAGTGTTTCCATAAGAAGATGGGAAATGGAAATAAAACAAGATGAAGCTTAAATTCAGGCAGTACCTATGCAACATAAAACGGACCTTCAGGGATGAAAGAAAATCCATCCGATTGGCTGTGGAGATGTTAATGACTGAATTATACTCCCTATTTGATTTCAGACTGTTATCCACACACAGTGCTTGTCAGCTACTTAAACTCAATTTTCTTCTTGAAATAGCTGATTGGTACTCATTACTATGGTGATATCCATCAGTCACCCAGACCATCATGCATGCTGAATTATTATCTTGATCTTTGGCTGTTGGAAAAGATGCCTCCACATAGCTTTCAGCATTATCCTGTTCTGTTTGCTGATTCACTTACCTCTTCTCATTCTTCACCTGCCTATCGGGGCCTGGCATCTACCAGCAACTTCATATTTGGTGGAAAACTGTCAGTTACACTGATATCCTAGGAGCCAGTATAGCTAGTAACTTCAAGGACATTAGGAGATCTGACTCCATTCACTTTTTTTGGCCAGAGAAAGGTAGCACTGGTTTACATACTTGAATAATCTATTCTGTCTAAGGCTTGGTCATCAATAGTTTTCCATTTTGTTTTCTGGAAGTTTTTTTTTTTTTTTAAAATACAAATGTCATAGTCTTTGAAAAAACATATAACCTCGACAAAAGATAATTTGCTTTTTAAAACATCAAAATTCAGTTTATTATAACCAGTTATATTATTTATAGTTAGCTTAGTATCATATTTTGCTAACTCCTTTTATTCACAGATTTGGTTATGGAACTGTGGGTGGCCATGGAATTCAAATAATTTTGCTTCAAATTCCTAGTAACATGAGAATTAAGAGTGGAAAATAGGCAGCTGAATGTATGTATATAAGTTATTGTTTAGCAGCAGCACTAAACTCTTGGCCAGAGTGCTTTTCCATATTTAACATATGCTTTTCCATATTTAACAATATGGACTTTAATAAGACTTCTGAAACACCTATGTATTAAATATTTCTTTTAATTTAGTGTCTTTGTGCGAGTTTCTTTTTCAATAGAAATAGAATAGAAAGAAGTCATGAGAAACTCCTAGTCAAACACTCATGGGATATTTCATTGCCTGTTGTTGGCTTAATATTGTTCATTTCAGTTTGCAGATGTTATTTGGGTTCCAAAAATACTGCACCTGAAAATTGCAATATTAAATATTGTAATCTCTTCCTCCACTCTCAATTGGCTAAAATGGCCATAATTGCCATCTAAATTGTGAAATGACTCTAGCAAGGAAAAGTTAAGCTTGATGGAGCAACTGTGACAAAAGTCTTTTTTGGCCAGGCTCATTTTTGCAGTGGTTAGACTGAAAACATTTATGTACAGGACATGCTGATGAGGCAAAGAAAAATGGGGCTACAAAGAAAAAGCAGGAACAGAAAATGAATGGGGAATTTGTGTGAAAAGCAAGGAACAATAGAGCTGTAGTTTCCTAAATTTAGGGCTGTATGAATATGCTCCCCATCCTGAAGTATGAGAGAGAGAAAGCAATGGCTGAAAAGTCTGATGTTGAAATATCACCTTGTTATAATTATTTAAAAATTATTATTAGAATGAAAAGAAAATGGGAGAGGCAAGTTGGCATAATATAAAATTTATTTCACACCCATTACTGGATTTCAAGAAACTGGCTCAAAGATGTGAAAAGGCAAGTCACTGTATGTTTCAGGAGTAATGTCCTGGTCTTCAGGACACTGTGATGGCAAACAAAAATCCCACTGTGAAAACTTATGAAAGTAGTGGAAACTAATTAGCTCTCCTCCAACCATGTGGGGATGTCGTAAGTTAGAACTCAGGAGCACCCAGGAAGGGATTATGGACTTCAGAGCGGAACAAGAAAGGGAAAGTACTGCTATCACCAAATTGTCACGTTCACATCACAAAGAAAATGGATGAAAACAACAAAAACTGGTACTTTTCCACATCTTGAGCATTTAATTGAGATCTCAGGTTGCTTTTAGAATTGAAATATGGGGTAATTAACTCTCTTATCAGACAACAGCCAGACTGATATGATTATTTTTAGAAGAGTTAAGGAGTGTGCTCTCTAGTCAACATGACCTTTATCATTTATTAGGCTATTCATCTGGCTGCTTTAAAGGTTTTTTAAGAAACTTTTCTTTTTAACTACACGGGTAAATATCTTTGTAATCTTTATTAATTGATTGTTAAAGTCACACTCAGAGTTCTATGCCTTGCATTTGCAAAGGTCAGAAATGTTTTGGGCATAAATGGCACGGGGGGATTCTATAAATAATATTTCTGATTTCAAAAGGTCACATGGAAAGGAAAAAATTATCTTTGTACTGCATACGTTTCATGGCACATCGTGTACTTTTGTAAATGAGTCTTTGCCAACATACCATATAATATGCTCTTCTTAACACTGACATTTTTCTCTCTTTAATCTGGATTTTACTGTAACTGTGTAAGAAGGAAAGCATATACTTTATAGGCTCAGCAATCAACGTGTAGCTGATTAGAGGAATCGTGAGAAACATGAGACTTCTAAAGTTGAGAGAAACGTTAAAGATTAGCTCAAACGCCTTCTTTCTCTAAAGAATACATGAAGATCAGACATGTCACATGACTTGTTCCAGTAAGAGAACTAGTTATGTCAGAGTGGACCTAGGACCCAGGTACCTTGATTCCCAATTCTGTGCACTTTGGTAATGTGATCTCAATGAACTACTGGACACACTTCTTTCAGAGAAAGGTCTTCACAAAGCTAATTCCCCAAAACAGAGTCCTAACTAGAATTGCTTATTTTTATTTACATTTTATTTAAAATAATAAAACCTTT